>NC_079208.1:25585304-25772804 GCF_026745355.1 Beta vulgaris subsp. vulgaris
AGAAATGAAGAATCAAGCATGGAATGAAGATTAGAATACATTAGGGTATTTATTAATCTTCTTGTTAAGGTTGAGTAATAGCTTTATTAAGTTCGTGGTGAATTCTCAAAGGAACTTGGTTCTGTTCCCATGAAAGGAACAGACCTGGCACTATAGGAACAAGGCTTAGGAACAAGACTTAATAATTAGGGAACAAGACTTTAAAACTAATTTAGGAACTTCTAAGTGACTAATATTGTGCGCCTAAGTATTGTGTGCCCAATATAGTTGTTAGAGTTTTTAGGGATAATTTGACTAAGATCCATAATTTTAGGAAGTTAGTTTAAGTTTGTTAGGAAAAGATTTTAAATAGATTTTCTGATTTTAAAATACTGATTTTCAAATCTTATCTTTTTAAAATATATATTTTATCTTTTATATTTTATTTAAAAGATTTAGTTTTCGAAAATATATTATTTCCGGTTTTTAAAGAGTTTCGGATTTTTTGAAAATAAAATCTGTTTTCCGGTTTTTTAAAAGATTTTGAAAAAGATTTTTTCCTAAAAATAGCTAAAGGATTTTTATTTATTTCCTAAATTCTAGCTTACACGCCTAAAGTGATTTACTGCTTCAAGTTTATGGAGTTAGTGGATTTAGTGGCATAAGTTAATTATTCTCCAAGAATTTAATTAAATTAAATAAGATTAATTATTCTCCAAGTTTGCAAAACCACGTACTTGTTACTGCTTCTATGAATGAAGTAATGGTTAGTGGATGATGCACATGACTTAGAATAAATAATTTAATTTAATTAATTAATTAGAAATCATGGAGAACATGTGATAATGGTCTAAGTTAGTGGAAATCATGTCTTGTCTTAATAGTCTATAAATAGGCGCCTAATTCACTTGAGAAAATTGTGTCTGACTTAGTTAATTTGTCTTAAGTTATCTAAAGTGTCAGTGCCTTTCCTTAAGAGAATTCATACTTACATTAATCGAGTTTTATTACTCTTCCATTGTTTTACAAAGTGTATTTTCGGAAAAAGGGTTTGAGTGAACTCTTGTAAGTGTGAGAAAGCTTTGAGTGAAGCAAGAGAAAGAGAAAGAGAAAGAGAAAGGAACTTCGAGTGAAGTTTGAGAGAAAACGTCAGTTGTTGGGAACTGTCGTTGGGAACTTGAGTTGAGTGACTTAAGTTGAGAATCGAGAGAAAAGTAATAGGTTGTAATCAGAGTTGTTTTGGCCTATTATAGTGGAAAGTTGTTTAAAATCCCTTGTGGTCGAGGTTGTTTCTTCCTACTAGGCCTAGGAAGTTTTTCCTCGTAAAATCTCTCGTGTTCCCATTGTTTGTTCCCAAGTTTACTTTTAATTCCGCAAAAAGTAGTGCTTATTCTCTCACTATAATTCACCCCCCCCTCTTATAGTGCTCATATTATACAACACACTGGCCCTCTCACCCTTTCTTGTAAAAGGTGACTTTGTCATTTTACCCATTAAACACGATTCACACACATCAAATGGCTTAACGTCAAAGGATGTGAGAAGTCCATCTTTATGTAACTTCTGAATGCGTTTCACGTTTATATGTCCTAAACGACAATGCCATAAGTAGAATTAGTATCGTTTGATCTATATTTTTTGTTGTCTATGTTAAGGAAATCTTTGTCTAAGTCTAGAAAATATAGAGCATTAGACCTTTTAGCAGTGGCATAAAATATTAAATTCAAATAAACAGAGAAACAACCTTTCTCAATAGTAAATGAAAATATCTAAAATAGGAATAGAAGTAATGTTTTTGGTAATAACAGGAACATAATAATAATTATTAAGCTCTAATATTAATCAGAAAGTTAAAGGTAGAAAATAAGACCCAACTACAACGGCTGCAACTCTTGCAGCATTTCCAACACGCAGTTCTACCTCTCCTTTAGCGAAGGTTTTACTCATTCTTAGTCCCTGCACATTTGAAGTAATGTGAGAAACACAACCCATATCAAATACTAAGAAGTAAATGTTGCTAAATTAATGTCAATGACATAGATACCTGAAGAAGAAGCCCCAGACTTCTTATCCTTCATATACTTTGGGCAGTTACGCTCCAATGACCTATTTGATCACAATAGAAGCACTTGGCATTTGCAGCCACATTTGGCTTTGCCTTTCCCTGTGGCTTATCAGCAGTCTTAGTGGCAACTTGCTTGGCCTTATCTTGCTTTTACTTGCCAGCCCATTCCTTCTTAAAACCCTTTCCCTTTTGAACCATAAGAACTTCCTTCTTAGGTCCAACAGGGATGTTTTGCTCGGTAGTCATGAGCATCCCATGTAACTCAACAAGGGTCTTTGTCACCCCATTCATATTAAAGTTCAACTGAAAGTGATTGAACCCATCATGAAGTGAGTGCAGAATGATGTCAGTAGCCAACTCTTGGCTATAAGGAAAACCCAGCCTCTCCATTGCCTCAATATAACCAATCATTTCGAAGACATAAGTGGCGACCGGCTTACCTTCAACTAACGCACACTCAAGAATAGCGTTGTGAGTCTCATACCTCCCAATCCGAGCTTATTGCTAAACCATGGTTTTCAGCTGTCGGATAATACTGTAAGCATCCAAGTTTGTAAACCTCTTTTGAAGGCTTGGTTCCATAACCGCGAGCATAAAGCAACTAATAAATACTGACCTTTCTACAATGGCCTTATAGGCCTCTTTATCAGCTTCAGTAGAGGTAGCAATTAAAACTGGGATCGGGGTTTCAAGAACATCCTCTCGACCTTCGGACCTAAGAACAATTCTTAGATTCCTTTCCCAATCAAGGAAGTTGTTCTCGTTCAACTTATCCTTCTCAAGGATTGAACGTAAGTTAAAAGGTGAATTATTGTTGCTATATGATATCTACATAGAAGATGCAAAAGTAATAAGTATGTTTATCATAATAGCTTTTAACAAATTTTAAACATTTTAAAATAAAAGCTATGCACTTGATCAACTTCAAAGTATTCCTTTTGAATCAAGTGATTCTAAGATCCTATCAAACATGATTTATAAGTGGACTTTGGCCTCAACTTAAAACCAAGTTTAAAAGGTAAGTAAACTCTTTTAATAATTGCAACAATTGTAACTCTTAGTAAATGGGTGATTGTCAAGGTAATGATAGCTCCCAAGTAAAGGAAGTTACCCACAACATTGGGGAGAGTCTTCCTAATCCTAGACAGAGCTTGTCACCCTTACACAAAACCCAAAAACTTTGTTTTTTCACTATTTTGATAATGACAAATAATTAACTTTGGTTAAATTAGTTTCATTTTGTTCGTGTGTTATTAGTTTAATTTTATATTATTAGTTCTAGTCGTTTTTGTTTTGTTTATTTTCTAATCTAGATTTATTATTATCTTTTAGATATCACAAATATTATGTTTTATAACTTATGAAGAATTGATTAGGAGGTTAATCAAAAATTAAGTTATAAACCTTATTTGTGTTTGTTACAAACAGTTTATATTATGGACGTATATATTGTGAAATTATGTGATTCCATAATATTCTTTGAAGTTAGTTTGCGCGCAGCTATTTCAAAATGGTACGTGATAAGTAGCCTTCAAAGGCTCCAACTAACAGCGCCTAAATAGGAGAGGTGAAGTAGTTTCTAGATTTTAGGAACCACAACAACCCACCTACTTATGAGGCGTGGGATAATGGATGCGCGTGTGATAATGGTGGAATGTGTGGAAATCAATCGCATAACTTCCAATGGATTGCAACGGCTAGATTGTGGAAGGAGTAAGGCTGAAAATCAGCTCCACTATGTTCGTGGAGAAGATCATGTGAAAGATTGTCTTCTACAAATAGTTTTGTGTAGTAATCATAGAATGTATGCTTTCAAAATTTTAAGTGTAATATTTTTGTGAAAGTATATTCGGTTTTACTCTTCTTTCATTATTACTCAGTGTATTAGAGATTGGGTTGAGTGAGAATCTAAATCTGTAATCATTTCGAGAGAAAAAGAGAAAGAGAAAGAAAAGAGAGAAAGAGAAAAGACTTCGAGTGAAGTCAAGAGAGAAAGTCAATTGTTCAGGGGGAACAAGTTGACAGGGAACCAGTTCCTAGAGGAACAGAGTAGGTCCGAGTTTAGGTTGTACAAAAGAGAGTTTTTTGGCCTAAAGTTATTAAAGAGAATTGAGTCAAAATCCCTAGTGGTCAAGGTTTTTCTTCCTATTCGGCCTAGGAAGTTTTCCTTGTAAAAATTCCCATGTTCTTATTTCTTTCTAGTTTATGCATTTATCTCTTTCTTAGATAAACATTCTTTTATTTCCGCAAAAAAATAGAAAATCTCCCGAACTACAATTCACCCCCCTCTTGTAGTTGCTTAAGTCTTTGTACTCGACTAACAATTGGTATCAGAGCCTGGTTCCTCCAAGAATTAGTTAATACTGAGGAGCTAGTTCTTGGAAATGATGAACATATCGGGAGAAGGACTGGAAGAAGGATACTCAACTCAGCATCCACCTATGTTTAATGGCAAGTATTATCCATGCTGGAAAAATCGTATGGAAATTTTCATTAAGGCTGAAAACTATCAAGTTTGGAGAGTGATAGAGATTGGTGACTTCGAAGTCACAGAAAAATGAAAAAGGTTGAAGACATCCCCAAACCTCTCTCCAAATATGACAAAGATGACTTCGATAAGATGGAGATGAATAACTTGCTTGGCCAAAAAGATTCTCCACTGTGGCCTTGGTCCCCATGAACACAATCGAATCATGGGATGCAAATCGGCTAAGCAAATGTGGGAACTTCTTCAAGTTACTCACGAAGGAACAAACGAAGTCAAGAGATCAAAAATCGATATGGTCATGCACAAATATAAGCTATTTCAAATGAAGCGTAAGGAGTCTGTCCAAGAAATGCTCACAAGGTTCTCCAACATAATAAATGAGCTTGAATCCCTAGGGAAGGTCATCACTCTAGAGGAACAAGTACGAAAAGTACTATGAAGTCTACCTCAGGATGACAAATGGATGGCAAAGGTCACTGCTTTGCTTGAAACAAAAGATTTCACCACATTCAATATCGAGCAACTCTCCGTTTCTTGTTGACTCATGAAATACATCTAGGAACTCATGATGTTGACTCTAGTAGACCTAAAGCTTTGTCTCTCAAGTCCGATGAACAAGAGGATTCAGAAACTGATGATGAAGAGGCAGCATTGATTGTGAAAAGATTCAAGAAATTCTTCAACGAGAATTACAAAGGAAAAAACTTGAAAAAGCCGGGGAAGCTAAGCTGTCATAAATATGGAAGTCCTGACCACTTCATAAAGGAATGTCCTCTTTGGCAAAATGACAAGGGTAAAGGAAAATACAAGGAGAGCGGGAAGGAACAACAAAAACATTTCTCAAAAGTTGATATGAGAAGGGCCATGACTGCTGCCTGGGAAGAATCCGATACAGACGAGGAGCAGGAACAACCTGAAGAGGAAACAGCTCATTTGTGTCTCATGGCAAAGACAGACGATGAAGAAGACTTGCCAAGCAATAAGGTACGCATTAATGTTATTGAAGAAGAGTTAAAAGAACTTTCAAAGAATCAATTAATAAAACTTCTTTTGGAAACTTTGGATGACTACAAGGCTATTTGCGTTAGAGAAGAAAATCTTGAAAAGGCCTTAGAAGTCACCAAAGGACATTCAAATTGGTTTAAAACAGTAAATGCAAATATTGAAGAAAGATTCTTTGAATTTTTGATGAAAACCGATGTATTCGAGAAGTTTTTGAAAATGCTAAAAATGAAAATTATTTCTTGAATATGGAGATGGCTGAATTGAAACTATTTGTTCTTGAAGGAACCCAGTTCCTCTATAAATACCAGATCCGAGTTCGAGAAATTAAAATTGGAACATGAAAAAGTTTTAAATGAGTATCTGGTACTTAAAGGGAAAATGGAATCTTTAAGAACAAAACTTCTTGATCCAGTGAGTTGGATACAAAAGTATAAAAATGAAGGAAGGAATGGGTTAGGTTTCAATCACAAGAAGAAAAACAAAGTGAAAAAATATGTTGATCTTCCAAGCAGCCGAATATGCTCTTACTGTGGGAACAGTGGTCACTTAGTATCTGAGTGTTCCTCCAGAGAAGAACATATTGAGATGAACACTCGCTAATTAAACAAGTGTGGAAAGTTAAGAGAAATACAAGCCCTACAGAGAAACCCAAGTCAGACTGGGTTCCTACCACTAACTAATTTTTTTTGGATACAGGCTAAAGTGAGGGGGAACAACCTGTGGTACCTCGATAGCGGTTGTTCTAAACACATGACAGGAGATAAAAAGAAATTTCTCTCGCTTTCAGCCTATGATGGAGGAACTGTGACTTTCGGAGACAATCTTACAGGAATATTGTAGCTATAGGTAAGGTAGGAAAGTCTAAGTCACATTCCATAGATAATGTATTTTTGGTCGAGGGTTTGAAACACAATCTACTTAGTATTTCTCAATTTTGTGACAAAGGGAACAGTGTAAACTTTACTGATGAGTGTTGTGTAGTAAGTAATACAGGAACAGGTACCAAGATTCTGGAAGGAACTAGGAAGGGAAACACTTATGTTGTTGACCTAAACCTTGTTCCTAGGAACAACCTAACTTGTTTAAGTGCCGTCGACAATGAACCACTTGTTTGGCATAAAAGATCTGGTCACGCAAGTATGACTTTGCTCCAAAAGCTAAGTGGTAAGGACTTAGTTGTTGGTCTACCAACAATCAAAGTTCCTTATCATGAAGTTTGTGGACCATGTGCAAAAGGAAACAAGTTAGATCCTCGTTCAAACCAAAGAAGATGGTAAGCACACAAAGTCCTCTTGAATTGATTCATATGGACTTATGTGGCCCTGTTCGAATCCAAAGCCGATCTGGTAAGAGATATGTACTTGTTATAGTTGATGATTTTTCAAGATACACTTGGGTTATTTTTCTTCATAGCAAAGTCGAGACATTTGATGAATTTGTAAACTTTGCTAAAAGAACACAAAGAATAAGTGGTTTTAAAATTAAGCACTTGCGTTCTGATCATGGTAAGGAGTTTGAAAACTCCAAATTTGATGAGTTTTGCAGAAATGAAGGACTTGACCACAACTTCTCAGCTCCTAGGACTCCACAACAAAATGGCATGGTGGAGAGGAAGAATCGCACTTTGGAGGACATGGCAAGAATAATGATAATCGCCAGTAATCTTCCGAAGAATTTCTGGGCTGAAGCAGTGAACACGGCATGCTATATCATCAATAGAGTCATGCTGAGACCCATTGTCCTGAAGACCCCTTATGAGCTACTCAAAGGAAGAAAACCCAATATCTCATACTTTAGAATCTTTGGTTGTAAATGCTTTGTACATAACAATGGTAAAGACAATTTAGGAAAGTTTGATGCTAGAAGTGATGAGGCTTTTTTATTGGATATGCTTTAAATAGTAAAGCATATAGAGTTTACAACAAAAGAACAATGTTGTTGAGGAAAGTGTCCATATTATTTTGATGAAACTAACTCCCTGCAGGAACTAAGTCATGAAAATGACTTTGAAATTGGACTGACTCGTTCTGAGGAGTCAGTGAACCTTGATGAGGAACTAACACCTGCAGGTACCGACAAAAAGCATATTCCTGAAGAAGAGATAAATGTTCCTGATCCTGTAATACAGGAGGAACAGGCAGAAGAAATTCATCCAGAAAATGAAACAAATGAAGATCCTCAAGCTGGAGGAGCAGAGACAAGGAGATTTGAACCAAGACCATGGAAACACCTGAAATCCCACCCTTGGATTTAATCGTAAGTGATATTGAAAAGGGAACTCAGACGAGATCCCAACTGAAAAATTTATGTGCTTTCCAAGCCTTTTTGTCTATGACAGAACCACGAGATCACAATGATGCCCTTCTGGAGTCTGACTGGATAATGCCATGCAAGAGGAACTGAATGAGTTCCAGAGGAACAAGGTCTGGCATCTTGAGACCAAGCCTAAAAACCAAAAGGTGATTGGGCTAAATGGGTCTTCAGGAACAAGGACGACATGGAACAGTCATAAGGAACAAAGCCAGACTCGTAGCAAAAGGGTATAATCAACAAGAAGGTATTGACTTCGATGAAACCTTTGCTCCTGTAGCTAGAATAAAAGCAATAAGAATTTTGATTGCCTTTGCTGCATTCATGGGTTTTAGGTTGTACCAAATGGACGTCAAATGTGCCTTTTTAAATGGGTATTTAATAGAAGACGTCTATGTGGAACAACCTCCTGGATTTGAAAACCCTGATCTTCCTAACCATGTCTATAAGCTAGATAAAGCTCTTTATGGGCTAAAGCAAGCTCCTAGATCATGGTATGAAAGACTCTCAAAATTCTTACTTTCTAATGATTTTATACGAGGAAAGTTGATAGAACTCTGTTCCTTAGATCCAAAGGAACAGACATTCTAGTGGTTCAGATTTATGTAGATGATATAATTTTTGGTGCAACTAACGAATCTCTTTGTAAGGAATTTGCTGAGTTAATGCGTAGTGAATTTGAAATGAGCATGATGGGAATTAAACTTCTTTCTCGGCTTTCAAATCAAGCAAACTGAAAGAGGAACAATGATCCATCAACAAAAATATGTAAGGAGTTATTAAAAAATAGGCTGGATCAAGCAAAAACCAACCATACTCTAATAGGAACAATAACAAGGTTAGATGAGGATCCAAGTGGTAAGTCCGTAGATCAGAAACTCTACAGAGGTATGATTGGTTCCTTACTTTATCTAACTGCTAGTAGGCCTGATATCTCCTTTAGTGTTGGTTTATGTGCTAGATTCCAATCAAATCCTAAGGAATCTCGTTGACAGCGTTCAAACAGGATCCTTAGTATTTAAAGGAAGTGATGATCTTTGTTTGTTCTATCCTCGAAGTGACATCTTTGATCTAGTAGCTACTCTGATGCTGACTATGCTGGAGACTTGGTGAATCGTAAAAGCACTTCAGGTATTTCCAGTTCCTAGGATCAAGCTTAGTTTCTTGGAGTTCAAAGAAGCAAAACACTTTGCTCTTTCAACAGCCGAATGAATATGTGGCAGCTGTGCAGCTGTTCTCAGGTATTATGGATCAAGCAACAGGTACGTGACTTTGGCATAAAATTTAAGTGTGTTCCTATACTCTGTGATAATACTAGTGCCATATGCATTTCCAAGGATCCAGTTCATCACTCTAGAGTCAAGCATATTCACATTCGTCATCATTTCCTAAAAGACAATGTAGAAAAGGGATTAGTCAAAGTTGATTTTTGTCCAACTGAAAATCAAATAGCTGACATATTGACTAAACCTCTATCTAGGGACAGGTTTGAAAAGATAGCTTGGAACTAGGAATGATAAGAATTGTTTGAATGTACAAATGATGTTAATTCCCCAAGAATTTTTTCTTACAAGTATGCCTGCAACTTTCATGAAATAAATTTCATACACCTAGGGTCAAGTATAAGGACTCACATTTGTCTTTGAATATTACCCTTATTGTCCTTGCACATATTTGGTACGTAGTAGTTTGTACATTATGGACAAATTTTATCATATGCAAGAGTATTTTTATTCTCTCTCTTAATTTTCCCTCAAATTTCCTTGATTATTTTTTTCTTTTCACACCTCAATTCTACAAATAAATGCGTTAACATGTATTATTGCCACAATTACACGTTCGTTAATCTGAGTTAAAGTAAAGAAATTTCATTAATTCTTTCCCAAAACCCAATAAGTCGTTTCATTAAACCTAACCTTCTATTTACTCTCACACGGAATCATCAACCCATCACATCACTGACCCCTCACAACTTCCCACTCTCACATCAATTCATCTCTCTCTCATCTCTCATCTTCAACCTTCCTCCAAAAACTCTTTCGCCATGTCTTCTAACAGTAAAAATATCGGTGATCACGAAAATTTTCCCAGAGAGAAAACACCGTCCTTGATGAATATTGCGCTCAAGAATCATCCAAGACAAGAGAAGATTCAACTGGGTTAAAATCAGAATCCTCTCTCTCTCTCTCTGAAATAAGAAGAAGATGAAAATGAAGCTGAAAGTGAACAAGAAAAAGAAATTACTTTTCCTACGAAGAGAGGTAAGAAAACAAAATCGTCACAATTTCTTGTGGGTTTCGTATTGATGTTGCATGGTGCAAAAAGTCCAAGTGGACGGAACTTTGAACATATTAAAGTTTCAAAAATGGTGGAAAATTGTCAGTTTAGATGAGGGTTTATATGAAAAAGAAATGAAAGAGTTTTGTTCAAGTTTTAATATCACTGAGGCGTATGTGTGAGTGTGGTGAATGGATGTGTTGTTACTTTAACTGAAAAGAAGTTGGGGGAGTGGTTTGATGTCCCAATTGAGGGTTATAAGAAGTATATTAAGGGTAGGGCGAAACTTAACATCAATGGAGTCTCAAATGCTAAAATTCTTGCTTTCTTTAATGGAAATTCAAATGCATTATCTTTAGATCAAAAAGAACTGTCCCCCTTTCATAAACTATTATTCCAATTTGTGTGGCATTTTATCTTACCCCGTTCCTCAAAAAGAACCCAGGCAAGTCTAATGGATCTCTATTATGTACTGCCTTGCCAATAACATAAAATCAACCTCCCTTCTTTGATTATTTCACATCTCTCTCATGCATTTCACATAACACAAAAGTTGGCTATGGAAACCTTCTCTCTACCATCTTCAAAAATTGCAAAGTCAAATTGCCTGCCAGTCCCTCCTTCTGTCTTGAACATGAAAATTACCTCACCAAGGACACCCTATCGAGACTTAGCTTAAGGTTGGTCAATGGGAAGCTGGACTTTGAAAGGGAAGAAACACCTGTTAAGGTGGAAGTAGGGTGGTAAGAGGAAGATGGGGAAGAAGTTCCTGTGGTTTGTGAGGAAGAGTCAAAGGATTGCTGGGTCCAAGTCTCTGAAGGAGCAGGATCAAGGTGAAGCTGTGTTTATTCACCTAGACTCGAATCCAGTTCCTTCCACCACTGTTGATTTTCCTTTGTTATCTACTACTGGGCTAAACAGGATGCTCCGGGAAATTCACGGCTCTTTGTCCCTACTGCACACCAGGATCAATGTTATAGAGACCACTGTCTCTGCTCTGGATTCTCAGCAGCAACAACAAATGATGGCCATTAAGAATGCTAATACGGGTATCAGGAACAAAGTTGATGGTGTTGTCTCCAAAATTGATTCTGTGGTCTTCTCTCTTTTCAAGCACCTTAAGCCCTAATTTCTTTTAACTTTGAACAATTGGACAAGTTTTTTTGTGGTTGTAATTATTGTTAAACAATCTCTTTTTATTCTCTCTTTATGTGTCCTTTTGTGACACATGAAGCACTTTAATCTCTGCTATTTTTCCGCTTTACTCTTGAGCTCTGCATATTGATTATACTCTGATGTCCATGTTGCTGCTTTCTATTTGCTTATTTATTGTGCTTGGATGGGTAATATTATAAGATACGTGTTTGAGCTACTTGCTTGATGCCTAGACTATTGACTCTCTAGTGCTGCAGGTTCATCACTTAGTTTTGATAATGACAAAAGGGGGAAGAGTTATTGTTGGTATAAAAAGTTTTTTATCTTAGTTCTTGTACATGTTTTTCTCATCCCTGTTCTCAGTCGAGCCTGATCATGTTCCCAGTCTTAGTTGAGTCTACTTAGGTTTAGGTTGTGTGTTATATTTTTTTTTATGTGTTATTTTTTATTTTGTCTTTTCTTTTCTTAAAACAGAGAAACTTAAAAAAAATTCCAATTATTTGCCATCATCAAAAAGGGGGAATATTGTTGTTTCACTATTTTGATGATGACAAATAATTAACTTTGTTAATTAGTTTCTTTTGTTCGTGTGTTATTAGTTAATTTTATATTATTAGTTTTAGTCGTTTTTGTTTGTTTATTTTCTAATCTAGATTTATTATATCTTTAGATATCACAAATATTATGTTTTAAAATTATGGAGAATTGATTAGGAGAATAATCAAAAATTAAGTTATAAACCTTATTTGTGTTTGTTACAAACAGTTTATATTAAGGACGTATATATTGTGAAATTATATGATTCCATAATATTCTTTGAAGTTAGTTTGTGTGCAGCTATTTCAAAATGGTATGTGATAAGTAGCCTTCAAAGGCTCCACCTAACAGCGCCTAAATAGGAGAGATGAAGTAGTTTCTAGATTTTAGGAACCACAACAACCCACCTACTTATGAGGCGTGGGATAATGGATGCGCGTGTAATAATGGTGTAATGTGTGGAAATCAACCGCATAACTTCCAACAGATTGCAATGGCTAGATTGTGGAAGGAGTAAGGCTGAAAATCAGCTCCACTATGTTCGTGGAGAAGATCATGGGAAAGATTGTCTTCTACAAATAGTTTTGTGTAACAATCTTAGAATGTATGCTTTCAGAATTTTAAGTGTAATATTTTTGTGAAAGCATATTCGGTTTTACTCTTCTTTCATTATTACTCAGTGTATTAGAGATTGGGTTGAGTGAAACGAAATCTGTAATCATTTCGAGAGAAAAAGAGAAAGAGAAAGAAACGAGAGAAAGAGAAAAGACTTCGAGTGAAGTCAAGAGAGAAAGTCAATTGTTCAGGGGGAACAAGTTGACAGGAAACCAGTTCCTAGCGTAACAGAGTAAGTTCGAGTTTAGGTTGTACAAAAGAGAGTCTTTTGGCCTAAAGTTATTAAAGAGAATTGAGTCAAAATCCCTAGTGGTCAAGGATTTTCTTCCTATTGGGCCTAGGAAGTTTTCCTTGTAAAAATTCTCGTGTTCTTATTTCTTTCTAGTTTATGCATTTATCTCTTTCTTAGATAAACATTCTTTTATTTCCGCAAAAATTTAGAAAATCTCCCCAACTACAATTCACACCCTCCCCCCTCTTGTAGTTGCTTAAGTGTTTGTACTTGACTAACAAACTTTGCTACAAAATCCAAATTTGTTTTGATGATTTTGTTGGGCCAAACCAAACTAAACTTGCAAATTTCGAAAATTTACTCTACTTAGCCTTAGATTGGAAGTAACACTCTGCTTTGGCAGAACCTATTGCTAACGATCAAGTTTTAGTAGGTGTTTATTTGGAATAGCAAAAACCCAATATTTTATTTAAGGGGCCTAAGTAAATTATTATGTTGATTTAATTACTAGTGAACATTTATATAATTAAATCACAAGCATAATAAACTTAGAAAGCATTTAAAAAGCAATATTTAAATGCATAAAATAAAATGTGATCCTAGTATGGTCTCTAAACCTAAAGACTACTCTTTGAGGCCTCCTTTGTTGAATCACCATGGATCTCCATCCTTGTGTTTCATAGGATAAGATTGAATCACCATTCTTCTTATTGTGTGTGTGTGTGTGTGTGTGTGTGTGTGTGTGTGTGTGTGTGTGTGTGTGTGTGTGCGTGTGCGTGTGCGTGTGTGTGTGCGTGTGTGTGTGTGTGTGTGTGTGTGTGTGTGTGTGTGTGAACATGCATTTTAATCAACTATAAAAATAATTATCATACTTTAACAACTTTAAAGCATAATAGCACCATCTTGATTTAATATCATATCAAATCAAATGGTTAGTACCTTAAGATACATTTTAATCACATTAGAATTTATCCCTTTAAGTCTCTAAAATATTAATGTAAGAAATTTAATCAACTATTAAATTTAAAGAACAATACTTAAGCACTTTTAGGCACCACATATATTTCAATCACATTAAAATATAAACTTAGCATGATATTTAATCACATTAAAATATAAACTTAGCATGATATTTAATCACATATACTAGCATGAAAGATTTAATCAACATATTAAAACTAACCTAATATAAATAAATATCATGAAAGTAAACGCCCAACATAATTTTAATTCATTTAAGTAATAGCATTGGATACCAAGCTTAATAGCTACTTAATATGCATTAAGAAATAAACGGTTTAAAGGTGTTAATCTGTTGAGAAAAAAAAAACGAGTTGTTGAAGCCAAGCCAGAGCACCGCTCGCGACCCGCGAGCAGGGCTCTGCCCCCCCCCCCCACCCTTTTTTTTTCTTTTTCGATCTCAACTCAATTAATTTTAATGGATAATCATATGATTTTTCTTTATACATTAAAACATTTTTACGCATAAATAAATGATACTTTTCCTCATATTCAAGAATTCATGGTAGAATAAATGCTATTTGCTGCGGTGGTATTTCTGCGATTTTACCCATACGCAGCAATATATCACGTAAAAAGAAAACAAAAAATATAAAATAACCATATTGCTGCGGTTTGAACGAAATTTTTTTGAAAATTTTTGACTATTTGACCAAACATATTGCTGCGGTTTCTAACCAAAACCGTGGCAATATATTAAAATAATATTAAAAATTATCATTGCAACCTATTGTTGCGGTTCTTACAAAAAAACCGCAGCAATAGGCTTTTTTAAAATAAAAAATGCATAAAGCCCAATTAGGGTTTTGTTCCTCATCATTTAAGTAAAAAAAATGTCTTTCTCTCCGTCATTTCTTCCTCATCAGCCGTTTAGGCCAAAAACTATTTTTCTCTCTCTTCTCTCTCTCCTCTCTCTCTCCTCTCTCATTTCCGATTACAGATCGGACGGTTCTGATTGGGGATACACCCTCAAGCACGTCCACAATCCTCAAGTTCATATGGGGTTCGTTCATCGGCGGTTCGTTCATCCTCTCTCCTCTCGTCGGCGGTTCGTTCATCCTCTCTCCTCTCATTGGCGGTTCTTTCATCGGCGGTTCGCTCCTTCGCGGTCGTCGGTCGTCGGTCGTCGTTCGCGGTCGTCGGTCCTCGTTCGCGGTCGTCGGTCATAATCGAACAGTTCTGCTTTACAATAAGTGAAACGAACAGTTCCATAATCGAAACCAAGGCGATTACTGTAATCGAGCTTCAAGTGATATGCAAAGGGAAATCGCGCTTCACTCTGTAATAAACATCATGATCATCACCTCCATTCACCTTCAAAGTTTCAAGATCTGTTTTGTTGTTTACCTTTTTCTCTATTTTTTTTTCGTTTTTTTGTTTTTTATTTTCCTTTTTTTTCCGTTTCTTAAGTTTGGTTTGTAGTTAGATTTCTTTTTTATTTTCAGTTTTTTATTTTTTAGTATTTCATTTACTGGTAATTTTTTTTTAATTTTTCTTTTCTATTTTACATTGATTCTTTTGTAATATTGATGTAATTAGATTTTTCATCTTTATATATTTATGAACATTTTATCTTCAGTTTGTCTGTAAATTTAATTGATAGTGAATATGTTAATTGTTTGGTTTTAATATTTCAAATTTAATTGGAAAATGCAAAAAAAAAAAAAAAATCTATACCAGGTCATATTGCTACAGTTTTGACCAGAAACCGCAGCAATATACTAAAATTTTTTCTGATAAAAAATGATAACATTGCTGCGGTTTTGTGCTAGAAACCGCAGCAATATGTTGAGATATTGCTGCGGTTCAAAACCGCAGCAATATAATTAATACCTATTGCTGCCCGCTAAATTGTTGCGCGCCCAAAACTGCAGCAATAGGGCACTTTTTAACCGCAGCAAATAACATTTATTCTACTAGTGATGCCACAAAATTAAATATAATCATATTAAGCATAAAGATTCAAAGCATGCAATTCATGAATCATACATATATATATCATATTCTAATTAACAACTTAATTAAAACATGAGACAATATTACAATTATATATATATACATGTATTGAAAAATGTATAAACAAATTTTATACTCCCATTAGATTAAAATCATATTTTAATCATGCAAATAACATCCTCATGCTAATACCCTCTCCTAAATGAATTAAAAATTGAAGGAAAACATGCATCAATATGATCATATTAATCTATGCAATAGGCTAACTAATACCACTGTAGGACTTTAGATGCTCAATGCAAAAAATGAGTATCATATACTCATACATCCAACCCAAGATATTTGCATGAATCAACATGAATCTAATAACAGTATATAGAATAATACCTCTTGATGCGTGAGTTTCTCTGACACCACAAGCCTTCTAGTGGAGATCCTTTAGAACGTCAAATGTTGTTCCTCTAGTGTTGGTCCACGAATAACCCTTGGATCATCACGTATGCTAGTACGAAAAAGAGTAAAATTCTCTTTCTTTTTAGGTGTATGTCAATCGAATAAGGATAGGAAGAGTAGGGAGAAAATCTGATTTTTCTTTAGGAAATGAAATGTATGTTGTTGTACTCACTTTGTAACCCCCATATCCCTATATAAGGTTGTTACAAAGGAGGTGCTTCATGAGGCTTTATTTGTCTCATAATGTCATACACATTATGAGCCTAATAAACTCATGAGTTACATTTCACTCCACCCATCTAAAGACCTTTCAACCCTTTCACAAATAGATTTGGGTAATATCCATCAGTTTTCATATTGTGTGACCTCATAGGACCCAATAAATATTAGTAGTTGGTCTTGTTTATACTAGTCCAAAAAAACGCAATTAGCTTCTAGCAAAACGTTGCGATCACCTTTATTGAATATATTATTTCTATAATTTGTTCATATACTTTTAGTTTGTTACACTTGATCGAGGATAAAATCTCTCTGTCTCAAAATATTGCAATCTTATACCTTATCTGGCTCTTTATATTAGGATTTTAGTAGGGGTAATGGTTTTAGTAAGAGTCTAAGTGGGGACTTTGACATGAATCCTGACAGGCACATATTGCTTGACTTAACAAATCACGTAACACAATGACCCCGTTGAAGGATTTATGTCCTCGACTTAAATGCAATTACTAATATATATTGGATCGTATTATGGAGATAATAATTCATTTTATTAGGTCGTCTATACGTCTTGCCAGAAAACGATATAGAACTTCGGGTTAGTAAATTATAAACCCGAAGCCCAATATAATGGATCTTATGAGGTCACACATTAAACTTGGATCAACAAAAGAAGCCTAGAGCCTAGAGGTGATCATACCGGGCTGCGGCCAAAAATTTTTGCCCATAGGACGGGCTGGGCCTAAATTCGGGCCGAATTTTTGTGTCCAAAGCCCGAAGTTTCGGGCCTAAATTAGCGAACTTTTGCGGGCAAAAACGGGTCGGGCCAAAAAATAGACTAAAAAGTCGTTTCAAAGCCCGCCCAAAGCCAAAAAAATACGGGTAGGCCGGGCCCGGCGCCGCCCGCGGGCTGAAAAATTCTGCCCGAAACCCGGCCCAAAAACAGGCTGGGTCGGGCCAAAATGATCACCTCTAATAGAGCCCAAGAGAGCCCTAGGGGTGGCCGGCCAAGAGTAAGGATAGGAAGAGAATATTCTAAACTAAATACATTTATATATTGGGTTAGACAGAAAAAAAAAATACATTAGTTATCTCTTATTATTTTCTCTCTCCTATTCTCTCTCAAAAGTCACGTAATACTCCATAAACTTGAAGAAGGTGCATCTGAGGTTCTTTATCCGGGTTATTCAAGGTTTGTGGAATTCACGCTACAAAGGTTAATTCTAAACTTATAATATGTGATCCTTAATTACATATGCATGTGATTCTGATTTAAGTGCTTTGAATTAGATTCATGAAATTCTGCTTATAGTACTTATAGATTCCTACAGTGGTATCAGTTTTAGCGTCTTGCATATAGAATTTCGATCATAAAGTTTATTTTATGTATGATTAATTATAATTTGATTAAGGAGAGGTATTAAATTATGGATTGAATAATTAATTGAAATTGATTAAAAAAAATTTTAATTACTCGCTTTCTTAATTTATAATAGCCGCAAATTTTCACCTGATAAACCCTAACTTTCGAAATTTATAAAATTCTGATTAGATCTCTAAATTTCGAAAAATATATTCATGTTATTAATCTAATTTTCATGTTTAAAATCGTTTATATATGAAAATCAATTCATGTAAGAGGTGTTTTATATGAATTAGTGATTAATTATATGAATAATCTGAAAATTAATTAAAATAGAGATTTTAAAATTTAATTTTCTGTATTGAGCATAAAGAGTTATGTTTAATTTACTCAAGATCACTAAATTAATTTTACAATAGGTTGTAAATTTAATTTCCTTCAAATAAAATAAAAGAAAAGAGAAAAAAAATTGGAGGAAAGAACAGGAGCAACCACGGGTGACTGCTCCGGTGGTCGCCTGGTCGGTGGTTTGCCGGCGAAAAGCCGGAGAGAAGGAATCGCAGACTGCCGGGGAGCAGTCGAAGTGAGCGAGTTTGACGTGCGGAGCAGTGCGCTGCTCGCCGCTGCAGGTTAAGCGCCGACATCCGATGTTGGCTCGCAAAAACCGGCGAGTTGCCGGTGAAGTCGTCGAATAGGTGGCCTGAAACTGTCGCCGGAGTTTTGGCTGCAAGCTTCTGGGCGAGGCTTGCGTGAAAGCAGCCCTAGGCTACTGTTCTTTCACGTTTTTTTTGTGATTAAGAAATTAAATAAAAAAAAATTGTGATAAAAGAAAACGTGCCTATAATCTGCTGGTCAGATGCAGTTTTTTTATATTTATTTTGGAAGTTTTATTTTGAAGACAGAATTTTGAGAAAAGATAAGTAAATTTAATTTATGTTGACTTGGTCATAAATTTTAATTCATAATCTGATTTTTTAATCTAATTAAAATTAATTAGGCTAGTTTTAAGGGATAGAATCTGTAGGTGATTAGATATTACTTAAAATTTTATCTTCTTGCTTTAATTAAGAATATTTGATATTTTAATTGATTGGCAAGTATAATATGTGATATTATTATGTGGCTTTTATATTATGATATATTTGCTATGTATAGTATGACCAAAATTAAGTTAGAAAATACGACCTGTGTATCGTGATGTATTTTGTAATTTTAAATACGATCTGCGTATTGTTAATTATTTTACTATTTTTGGTTATTATTTAAATTATTTTTGATACTTATGTAATCCAAAGAAGAGCCCATCAAGAGAATGCCCATGGAAAAGGTGGATGGAGATCCATGAAGAGTCCAAGAAGGAGCCATTGATGCTTAGTTCTTAGGATTAGGGGTCATACTAGATCATTTTATTTTCGCATTTTATTATTCTTTTAGGCGAGTTGCCGGAGGATTTTCTCAAGATCAGGATCAGTTGGAACTGGAGTACCTGTACTTTTAGACCTGGCCATAAAAGAAACAAAGAAAAATGTGCAGTGAGATTGCCTCAATTGGAATTTGAAGTTCCAATGAGACAAGAAAAATAGTTCAAACAATCAATAAAAAAGCTATAGAAACTAGCCGTCTCCCGGCAACGACGCCAAAAACTTGATGGGTTTTAAAATATACCGCAAGTGTGTCTGTTTAGCAAAAACTGGCAAATAATGGTCGATCCACAGGGAGAGGAGTTCTACATATTTGTGCTCAATCATTTAACTACTTCAAGAGAGGGAATTGATTGAAGAATTATTAACTAAACTAAAATAAACTAGCACTAGTAGAATAAATGCTTATTGCTGCGGTCAAAAAGTGGCATATTGTTGCGGTTTTCGACGCGCAACAATTAAGGGGGCAGCAATAGGTAATAATTATATTGTTGCGGTTTTAAATCGCAGCAATATCTACAAATATTGCTGCGGTTTTTAGGCCAAACCGCAACAATATTTTTATATATTATGTAGCTAACACGGAATATTGCTGCGGTTTCTGGCCCAAAACCGCAGCAATATTTCTTATTAAAAAATAATAAAAGGAATATTGTTGCGGTTTTGGGCCAGAAACCGCAACAATATTCCTTTTATCTATTATTAAAAAATAATAAAAGTAATATTGCTGTGATTTCTGCCCCAAAACCGCAGCAATATTCCTAATTAAAAAATATTAAAATGCATATTGCTGCGGTTTCTAGCCAAAACCGCAGCAACAGGTACAGGTGTAAGCAAAAAAAAATTATATTTTGCCATTAAATTCGAAAGATAAAAAAATCAGAAAAATATAGCAAAAAATCAAAAACTTCGATACAGAAAATGAAACAAACTAATGAAAAAAAATCAATACGACAACTGAACAAAGAGAAAAACAAAATACAGAAAAATAAAATAAAATTAACAAAGAAAAAAAAACAACAATAAGAAAGAAAATTGAACAAAGAAAAAAATGGAACGAATGAACAAAAAATATGAAAAAATAAAAACAAAAAGAATCCTTGCGAGTTTGATGGTCCCACTCGACAAAGCCCGCGAGTTCTTCGATCCTTCAAAAAGATCTGAGATACATTACACTAAAAAAAAAAGAAGAAAAAGACAGATCTTCGATCGTTCATGGTGAGGAGAAGAAACACCAATCGCACGTTCCTCATTCATCGTTTCTCGTTTCGGCGATGGTCGACGGTGAGAGTGAAAATAGCGGGCGAAGACGGCGTTTCTCGTTTCGCCATGGTCGATGGAGTCATGTCAGTCGAAACCCACCAGATCTGGACCGTAAAGATGGTGTTTCTCATTTCACCATGGTCGACGGTGTGTGAGAGGAGGGAGGGTGAACCACGAGAGGAGGGAGGGTGAAGGTTCGAATGACGATGACGAGAGGAAGGAGGGTGAACGACGAGAGGAGGGAGGGTGAACGACGAGAGGAGGGGCGGTGAATGACGATGATGAGAGGAGGGAGGGTGAAGGGTGGAAGGTGAAGGGTGAGAGGAGGGAGGGTAAGAATTGAGAGGAGAGGAGTTGGCTGTGTGTGAGAAGTAGTGAGGAAATAACAAAACCCTAGTTATTAATGAGGAGCGTTTAGTGAGGACTGAGGAGTGGTGAACGCGTTATATACCTTTTTAAAAATATTTTTTAACGATATTGTTGCGATTTTTCCAAGAACCGCAGTAATATATTAAAATGTTATTTTTTTTAATATTATTTTAATATATTGCTGCGGTTCTTGACGAAAACCGCAGCAATAGTTTTGGTCAAAAAGTAAGCTTTTTTTAAAAAAAATTCCACTAATACCATATTGCTGCGGTTTTTGGTCGAAACCGCAGCAATATCTTTATTTTCTATTTTACCTTTTCTTTTTACGTCATATATTGCTGCGTATGGGTAAAACCGCAACAATACCACCGCAACAATAAGCAATTATTCTACTAGTGTAGAACACAAAAAGATGGAAGTTTATCAAATAATTAAAAACCTAGGGCAATCAATCGGTCCACCATGCTTATACCAATTTAATCACTACAATATAGTTCAACAATACTTGGATTGAGGTTCGAATAATGAGAGTATTTCGTTAATCCTATGGCCGGGCATTAACAACTCTCAGATTAACATATGCCAGTACGATCGCTCAACATAATCAAACCTACCTATTGTAACAAGCCTATAATGAATACGATCTTTCGATTCTAAATCCTATTACACTAGTAGGAAAAAACGGAAGGGCTGCGGTCAAAACAGTCCTAAGGGCTGCGTTTTTGGCCAGCAGCCCTTTCCGTAGCAGCCCTTCACAACGAAGGGCTGCGTTTTAGGCCCAAAAACGCAGCCCTTCTTTTTACAAAGGGTTGCGGTTTTGACCATAACTGCAACCCTTTTGACCCAAAAAAAAGAATTTGGCAATTTTTTACTCCTAAATATATCAAGAAATTTGCAACAGGAAAAATCAAAAAACGAATCAACAAACAAACAAAACGAAATTATTTATTAACAATCAACAAGAACATCAAATTACAATCGACAAACAAACAAAACGATAAAGTTGATGTTGGTGTTATTGGTGGTGCTCCTCGACGGGGTCACTACTATTCTCTTTCTCTCTCCTCTTTCTGCGTCTTTGATGTTGCCGTGAGCTGGCGCATCATCTTTCTCTCTTCAATTTGGTGGTGGTGCAGCCACCTCTATTGGTGGTTTGCCAAGGTACTTTCCCCTTTTCCTGTGTTGTGAGATGATGTTGTCGTTGCTGTTATTGTTGTGAGATGATGAGTTGCAGGCGGAGGTGTGGCAACAGTGGACAAGGGAGGGTGAGAGAGAAAGGAGGAGGGTGAGAGAGAAAAGGGAGAACGAAGGAGGAGTGCGTGAGAGAGAAGAGGTAGAACGAAAGAGGCGTGCGTGAGAGAGAAGAGGGCATTGAGTTTTAATTTGTGAGAAACCCTTAAAGCCCCTGCAATTTCTTTTAAATTAAAGTTATTTTTTTAAAAAAAGTCCATAAAGGGCTGTGTTTTTAAAAGACCAGAGCCCTTTATTACTTACAGGGCTACGATTTTTGGCTAACCGCATCCCTTCATTAAAAGGGCTGCGGTTTTTGCATTGACCGCAGCCCTTTGTTTACGAAGGGCTGCGGATTTGAGGCTAACCGCAACCCTTCACTATTAAGGGCTGTGTTTTTAGAAAAACGCAGCCCTTGCACCGCAGCCCTTCCTTTTTTTCTCGTAGTGTTAGCTAAACATAACTCATGATATTGCGCAATTACATGAATTAAACAAGCAAACAAATCAATAGGAATTATTCTAATTCAATCCAAATATCAAAATAACTTTAAACCACAATCAAAATGGTATAAACAGGGCTTCCCTCTCTAAACCCTAGAAAAAGATATTCACTCATGATAATAATAACTCAATAAACATTAATGGAAATAGAAGAATTCATCAAATAAACAAAGTAAAGAGGTATACCGATTGATTGAAGAACAATCAAAACGAAATCAACGATCTTTATAATCTTTAAAACCAAGAGTTAATACAAAGCTACAGAGAGAAACGTAAGTGTTCAAACCTAAAAACGTAGAATTTAAGATAGTCTAATGGACGAGAGGAGGGGCATTGAATGACGATGATGAGAGAAGGGAGGGTGAAGGGTGGAAGGTGAAGGGTGATAGGAGGGAGGGTGAGAATTGAGAGGAGAGGAGTCGGCTGTGTGAGAGAGAGTATGAGGAAATAACAAACCCTAGTTATTAGTGAGGAGCGTTTAGTGAGGACTGAAGAGTGGTGAACGCGTTTTATACCTTTTTATTAAATATTTTTTAACGATATTGCTGCGGTTTTTCCAAGAACCGCAGTAATATATTAAAATGTTATTTCTTTAATATTATTTTAATATATTGCTGCGGTTCTTGACGAAAACCGCAGCAATAGTTTTGGTCAAAAAGTCAGCTTTTTAAAAAATGTTTTCTACTGATACCATATTGCTGCGGTTTATGGTCGAAACCGCAGCAATATCTTTATTTTCTATTTTATCTTTTCTTTTTACGTCATATATTGCTGTATATGGGTAAAACCGCAGCAATACCACCACAACAATAAGCAATTATTCTACTAGTGTAGAACACAAAAAGATGGAAGTTTATCAAATAATTAAAAACCTAGGGCAATCAATCGGTCCACCATGCTTATACCAATTTAATCACTACAATATAGTTCAACAATACTTGGATTGAGGTTCGAATAATGAGAGTATTTCGTTAATCCTACGGTCGGGCATTAACAACTCTCAGATTAACATGTGCCAGTACAGTCGCTCAACATAATCAAACCTACGGATTGTAACAAGCCTATAATGAATACGATCTTTCGATTCTAAATCCTATTACACTAGTAGGAAAAAACGGAAGGGTTGCGGTCAAAACAGGCCTAAGGGCTGCGTTTTTTGCCAGCAGCCCTTTTCGTAGCAGCCCTTCACAACGAAGGGCTGCGTTTTAGGCCAAAAAACGCAGCCCTTCTTTTTACAAAGGGCTGCGGTTTTGACCATAACCGCAACCCTTTTGACCCAAAAAAAAAAGAATTTGGCAATTTTTTGCTCCTAAGTATATCAAGAAATTTGCAACAGGAAAAATCAAAAAACGAATCAACAAACAAACAAAACGAAATTATTTATTAACAATCAACAAGAACATCAAATTACAATTTACAGTAAAAAAAAAGAACGAACGAAATTATATATCAGCAAGAACGAACGAAAATAAAAAAAACGAAATTACATATCAAGAACAGTCGAAAATTACAGTAAAAAAAATGAAAGAAAATGAAAATAAAAAATGAAAATGAAAAAAACGAATGAAAACGAAAAAAATAAACGAAAATGAAAAAAAACTAACGAAAATGAAAAAAAGCGATCGAAATACAAAAGAGAAAAAATTATAGATCTGAAATTACATGAACATTAATCAAAACAAAGATCAAGTATTTATAGAACTGAAAAAGAAAAATTATCACCGACGACGGCGGCTTAAGCGGAGCTCGACAACGAGGAAGAGATGAGCGAAGTTCGACCGACGGCAAGGAAACCCCATCGAAGCAGTAGCATCCACGAAGCACCGCTGTGGTATCATCGAAGTTTCGCGTCCCACTCGCTTTCTCTCTCCTCTATTTGTGGGTAGGTTGCCTCGAATTCCCCTCCCCTGCTCGCTTTGTTTCTCTCTTCGTCGCTCCTACTCTCGCTGCCGCGTGATAAAGTTGATGTTGGTGTTATTGGTGGTGCTCCTCGACGGGGTCACTACTATTCTCTTTCTCTCTCCTCTTTCTGCGTCTTTGATGTTGCCGTGAGCTGGCGCATCATCTTTCTCTCTTCAATTTGGTGGTGGTGCAGCCACCTCTATTGATGGTTTGCCAAGGTACTTTCCCCTTTTCCTGTGTTGTGAGATAATGTTGTCGTTGCTGTTATTGTTGTGAGATGATGAGTTACAAGCGGAGGTGTGGCAACACTGGACAAGGGAGGGTGAGAGAGAAAGGAGGAGGGTGAGAGAGAAAAGGGAGAACGAAGGAGGCGTGCGTGAGAGAGAAGAGGGAGAACGAAAGAGGCGTGCGTGAGAGAGAAGAGGGCATTGAGTTTTAATTTGTGAGAAACCCTTAAAGCCCCTGCAATTTCTTTTAAATTAAAGTTATTTTTTTAAAAAAAGACCATAAAGGGCTGCGTTTTTAAAAGACCGGCACCCTTTATTACTTATAGGGCTACGGTTTTCGGCTAACCGCATCCCTTCATTAAAAGGGCTACGGTTGTTGCATTGACCGCAACCCTTTGTTTACGAAGTGCTGCGGATTTAAGGCTAACCGCAGCCCTTCACTATTAAGGGCTGTGTTTTTAGAAAAACGCAGCCCTTGCACCGCAGCCCTTCCTTTTTTTCCCCTAGTGTTAGCTAAACATAACTCATGATATTGCGCAATTACATGAATTAAACAAGCATAACAAATCAATAGGAATTATTCTAATTCAATCCAAATATCAAAGATAACTTTAAACCACAATCAAAATGGTATAAACAGGGCTTCCCTTTCTAAACCCTAGAAAAAGACTATTCACTCATGATAATAATAAACTCAATAAACATAATGGAAATTGAAGAATTCATCAAAATAAACAAAGTAAAGAAGTATAACGATTGATTGAAGAACAATCAAAACGAAATCAACGATCTTTATAATCTTTAAAACCAAGAGTTAATACAAAGCTACAGAGAGAAAAGTAAGTGTTCAAACCTAAAAACGTAGAATTTAAGATAGTCTAATGGACGAGAGGAGGGGCGTTGAATGACGATGATGAGAGAAGGGAGGGTGAAGGGTGGAAGGTGAAGGGTGATAAGAGGGAGGGTGAGAATTGAGAGGAGAGGAGTCGGCTGTGTGAGAGAAGTAGTGAGGAAATAACAAAACCCTAGTTATTAGTGAGGAGCGTTTAGTGAGGACTGAAGAGTGGTGAACGCGTTTTATACCTTTTTTTTAAATATTTTTTAACGATATTGCTGCGGGTTTTTCAAGAACCGCAGTAATATATAAAATGTTATTTTTTTAATATTATTTTAATATATTGTTGCGGTTCTTGACGAAACCGCAGCAATTATTTTGGTCAAAAAGTCAGCTTTTTTAAAAAAAAATTCTACTGATACCATATTGCTGCGGTTTTTGGTCGAAACCGCAGCAATATCTTTATTTTCTATTTTATGTTTTCTTTTTACATCATATATTGCTGCGTATGGGTAAAACCGCAGCAATACCACCACAACAATAAGCAATTATTCTACTAGTGTAGAACACAAAAAGATGGAAGTTTATCAAATAATTAAAAACCTAGGGCAATCAATCGGTCCACCATGCTTATACCAATTTAATCACTACAATATAGTTCAACAATACTTGGATTGAGGTTCGAATAATCGTTAATCCTACGGCCGGGCATTAACAACTCTCAGATTAACATATGCCAGTACGGTCGCTCAACATAATCAAACCTACATATTGTAACAAGCCTATAATGAATACGATCTTTCGATTCTAAATCCTATTACACTAGTGGGAAAAAACGGAAGGGCTGCGGTTAAAACAGGCCTAAGGGCGGCGTTTTTGGCCAGCAGCCCTTTCCGTAGTAGCCTTTCACAACGAAGGGCTGCGTTTTAGGCCCAAAAACGCAGCCCTTCTTTTTACAAAGGGCTGCGGTTTTGACCATAACCGCAACCCTTTTGACCCAAAAAAAAAGAATTTGGCAATTTATTACTCCTAAATATATCAAGAAATTTGCAACAGGAAAAATCAAAAAACGAATCAACAAACAAACAAAACGAAATTATTTATCAACAATCAACAAGAACATCAAATTACAATTTATAGTAAAAAAAAAAAGAACGAACGAAATTATATATCAGCAAGAACGAACGAAAATAAATAAAAACGAAATTATTACATATCAAGAACAGTCGAAATTTACAGTAAGAAAAACGAATGAAAATGAAAAAACAAACGAAAATGAAAAAAAAACGAATGAAAATGAAAAAACAAACGAAAATGAAAAAAAATGAACGAAAATGAAAAAAAGCGATCGAAAATACAAAAGAGACAAAATTATAGATCTGAAATTACATGAACATTAATCAAAACAAAGATCAAGAAATTATAGATCTGAAAAAGAAAATTATCACCGACGACGGCGGCTTAAGCGGAGCTCGACGACGAGGAAGAGATGAGCGGAGTTCGACCGACGACAAGGAAACCCCATCCGAAGCAGTAGCATCCACGAAGCACCGCTGTGGTATCATCGGAGTTTCGCATCCCACTCGCTTTCTCTCTCCTCTATTCGTGGGTGGGTTGCCTCGAATTCCCCTCCCCTGCTCGCGTTGTTTCTCTCTCCGTCGCTCCTGCTCTCGCAGCCGCACGATAAAGTTGATATTGGTGTTATTGGTGGTGCTCCTCGACGGGGTCACTACTATTCTCTTTCTCTCTCCTCATTCTGCATCTTTGATGTTGTCGTGAGCTGGTGCATCATCTTTCTCTCTTCAATTTGGTGGTGGTGCACCCACCTCTATTGGTGGTTTGCCAAGGTACTTTCCCCTTTTTCCTGTGTTGTGAGATGATATTGTTGTTATTGTTGTGAGATGATGAGTTGCAGGCGAAGGTGTGGCAGCAGTGGACAAGGGAGGGTGAGAGAGAAAGGAGGAGGGTGAGAGAGAAAAGGGAGAACGAAGGAGGCGTGCGTGAGAGAGAAGAGGGAGAACGAAGGAGGCGTGCGTGAGAGATAAGAGGGCATTGAGTTTTAATTTGTGAGAAACCCTTAAAGCCCCTGCAATTTCTTTTAAATTAAAGTTATTTTTTAAAAAAATGCCCATAAAGGGCTGCGTTTTTAAAAAACCGGAGCCCTTTATTACTTATAGGGCTATGGTTTTCGGCTAACCGCATCCCTTCACTAAAAGGGTTGGCGGTTTTTGCATTTACCGCAGCCCTTCATTTACGTAGGGCTGCGGATTTTAGGCTAACCGTAGCCCTCACTATTAAAGGCTGCGTTTTTAGAAAAATGCAGCCCTTGCACCGCATCCCTTCCTTTTTTTTCCCCTAGTGTTAGCTAAATATAACTCATGATATTGCGCAATTACATGAATTAAACAAGCATAACAAATCAATAGGAATTATTCTAATTCAATCCAAATATCGAAGATAACTTTAAACCACAATCAAAATGGTATAAATAGGGCTTCCCTTTCTAAACCCTAGAAAAAGACTATTCACTCATGATAATAATAAACTCAATAAACATAATGGAAATAGAAGAATTCATCAAAATAAACAAAGTAAAGAGGTATACCGATTGATTGAAGAACAATCAAAACGAAATCAACGATCTTTATAATCTTTAAAACCAAGAGTTAATCACTAGGGAAAAAAACATAAAGGGCTGCGCAGGAAGGGCTGCGCTTTTCGTAAAAGCACAGCCCTACTAGTGAAGGGCTGCGCTTTTTTAAAAAAGCGCAGCCCTACTAAGCAGAAGGGCTGCGCTTTTTAAAAAAAGCGCAGCCCTTCACTAGTAGGGCTGTGCTTTTTTAAATAAGCGCAACCCTTCTGTAGGTAAGAAGGGCTGCGCTTTTAAAAAAGCGCAGCCCTTCTGCTTAGTAAGGCTGCGCTTTTTTAAAAAAGCAGCCCTTCCTGAAAAAATTTGAAATTTCGGAATCGCGGGCTTTGAAATATTGAGCGGGGATTCGTCAAATATATTATCCCTCATTCTCTCTCCTCTCTCACGTCCCTCATTATTCCTTTCCTCCTTCTCTCTCATCCTCTCTTCTCTCTCAAAAACTCCCATAAACATTTGCGACAAAAACCTTGAAATGATTTGCACTAAGCATGGCGACGGAGTCCGATTGCCTATTGTGATACCTTTTCGGAAGCGGAACGAGCCAACGAGTCAAACTCACCGCTATGCCGTGACGTTTAGGCTTTTTAAGCCATCCGAGTTCGTTTAAGCCTCCAAATAGCCATTTTAAGTTTTTCCGAAATTTTTTTTTCCCCTTAAATTATGTATTTGGGTTTTGTTTTATGTATTTAAACATTATTAGGTTGTAGTTCTTGTATTTTCAGATCTATAATGTTCTTGTATACTTCTCTTTGTTTATATATTTTGATTAATGTTCTTGTATACTTCTCTTTGTTTTGATTAATGTTCTTGTATACTTCTCTTTGTTTTATTAATGTTCTTGTATACTTCTCTTTGTTTATTTTGATTAATGTTATTCTTGTATACTTCTCTTTGTTTATTTTGATTAATATTCTTGTATACTTCTCTTTGTATATAATTTCTTGTATTTTCATCTTTGTTTTGATTAATGTTCTTGTATACTTCTTGTATACTTATTGTATACTTCTCTTTGTATATTAGTTTTTGTTCATTTTTTTCATTTTCGTTTCATTCTTTTTATTGTTTTGGGTTTAGTATTTTCGTTTCATTTCTCTTCTCTTCTGTTTAATTTCAGAAAATGTGAGATTATGAGTAAAAAAATGACAAAATTTTTTTTTTTTTTTATTTATTTTTTTGGTAGGAAGGGCTGCGCTAGTTAGGAAAAAGCGCAGCCCTTCTGGGCTAGAAGGGCTGCGCTTTTTCCTAACTAGCGCAGCCCTTCTGGGCTAGAAGGGCTGCGCTTTTTCCTAACTAGCGCAGCCCTTCTAGCTTAAGGGCTGCGCTTTTCTAGCGCAGCCCTACTTAAAAAGTGAAGGGCTGCTACTGAAAGGGCTGCTGTCAAAAAGCGCAGCCCTACATGCCTTTTTTAGCGCAGCCCTTCTTCATTTTTCCACTAGTGAATACAAAGCTACAGAGAGAAAAGTAAGTGTTTAAACCTAAAAATGTAGAAATTAAGATAGTCTAATTGAGAACACTAAAAACCTATTTATACTTTTCACAAAATCGGCTAAAAAAGGCAAATTTAACCGTCTCGAAAAACCACCCGGTCGGGCAACGATGATACAACTTGTATGACAAAAGGAAAATCCTTCTTGTCGGCCGCTCAAGCAGTTTTGGCCTTTTGGTCGCCCGGTTGGCTGGGCGAATTGAGAATGCTCCAGCTCCTTTTTTGCGGCTCGCCCAGTTGGGCCAAACCGCCCGGTCGACCGGGGCGAGTGTGATTCTTCATTCTTTTTTCATGCGATTTATCCGAATCACTCGTGCAATCTCCCGGATCTTCTTTGGACCTTGTGTGACCCTTGGACTTCTGTTTTACAACTTAAATAAAGGCACCAAACACCTAATCTGCACCAAAACATGTAACACACGAAAACAACTCCAAACACATCAAATCACGCAAGAAACGAGCTCAAAAGAGTTCAAATCGACTATCAAAACTAAGGGGATTGGAGTAAATAATCGATATATAATAAACACATCAGCTGGTGCCGCCGTGCCGTAAGAAGGGGAGAGAGAGGGTTATACATTAGAGTTTCATTTTTAACATGCTGTCATTAAAAAAGGAAAAAAAAAAGAATACAAACAACTGAGACCCACAATTGCCTTCTAAACCGATTGCAAGTAATTAAGGTCCTACGAAAATAACAAAATGTCATACTTAGAATCTGCAGGAAATAACCAATAGTTGGAAACTATAAAAAATAGGAGAAATTCATAAGAGTGGGTCCAACTACTACCCATTTTTTTCTATAGATCCCAACTATGAATTATTCCCGACAGGTCTCAAGTTTACCGTCTTGTGATTTTTATAAGTCATGAATTACTTATAAACGGTTTAAAAGGTAAGATTTTTAAACGTTGGCTCCATTTTATAGGTCTTTGTCACTTGCTGAAAGTGTTCAAAAATGGTAAATATTTAAAAATTTTACCTCTAAACCAATTATAAGTAACTTAGGACCTATGGAAATCACAAGATAGTAAACTTGAAACCGCAGGAATAATTCATTGTTGAAACTTATAAAGAAAATGTGTAAAAATTGAGCTTTTTCTTGTAAATTTTTTACTAAAAAATAAGTAATGGATAATAGTTGGACCTTTGTCTATCAATTTTTTTTTATAAAAATATTCGAACTAATTGAAATTTATCTGAAGTTAACACAAGTTCAACAAAGCAGAACGGTGAAGAATTCGAGAATCGAGCAATGCTTTTCGCGAAGCTTGGAAAATCCTTGCCCTTTTCTGGTGTTTTGAGGTACTGCTCTTCAATATCTGACTCTTGTCGATTACGCATTTTGCTTCCCGGCAATTTTAACGCTTTTTCCTTGTTTTCTTTCCCAATTTTATTGATACATATTTATTAAGTTGGACGTTCATAATTTAGATTTGGGTAAATTTTGATAGTTTGTAAAATATGTTATTGCTGGGCTATATAAATTTGGGTTATTTTGATCGTTTCAAAATCTCAACGGCTAATGAAATGATTGAACTGTCATCAAACTTTGATCTAATCAGAGGTGAAACTTACTTGATTGTTTTGTTAGCTTGACAAATTTTTGTGATGCCCTTGCTAATAAAAATGTCATGGTATATTGGATTGAAAATTTGCAGAAACCAGTCCACTTTTGGGCACAATAATTTGGTTGGACTAAAGAGAGAATAGTTGAAACATTTAATATTGATGTTTGATGGTGTCAATCTATAGAGTATTGGGCTAAGAACGAGGAGAAGATTGGCTCACCGAACTCTTATTGTACTTATCAGTCTTATCGCTTTAGCTACTGTACATACGGACAAATCTGATTTGGGCTGTGTGTTTGAGGAGTCACTCTCTGATTCCTGGTGGACTAGAGTTTCAGTCTTTAGGAAGCAATGGAATGCCCTTTTGTGTCATAAAGAGGGAAGTACTAGAGTTTGTTTGAATACAATTTATGTCTTGGAGGATTGATTAGATAGCCAAAGTGCGATGCATAGCCCCATCGAACTGGGTGGTTTGCTAAGCGGTCTGTCTCGAAAGTGTGTGCTTTTTTGCCTGAGATTTTACTAAGGTTGTGCGTTCATCATTTCATGTGCTTAAATCTCTCATGTAATTTCTTGTTTCTACTATATCTGGAGAATGCGTGCCTGTTCACTAAGTGCAACCAACTTATGAAGCTCTTCTATTTGTCAGGAAGCTTGAGCAAGATGTGGAGACTGTAATTAGGGTACTGCAGCCCGGGCCAGTTGGAATTGTGGAGCACAAATTTATGGATAAAGAAATACGTGAGGCAAATGCTGTGGTTATAAGTGCAGTGCAGAAATGGCGAAGGAGAGCCGAGTTTGAAAGAAGTGGCATTTTGAAAGATTTTTTAGATTCATGATGGAATTTGTACATTTTATTGGTGAATAGTTGGATGTCAAATGCAGTACTTTTATCTTGTGCTAAAAGATTAGGCTTTTCTATGTTTGAAGTCTTGACGAGCTTTAAATTTTATACTCCTAGAAAGTCTGTAGTTTTCTCTAAGGTGTTTGCTTAAAGTATATTGTTTACTGTATTCTCATGCGAAGGTCCTTAATACAAATAAAGATCCTATTGTGGCATTTGCCAATCTAGTATTCTGAAATGAAGTAAATTGAACTGCCCCCTTCTGCAGGAACTTGGATGAGTCTTTTGTTCCTACAGCTTAATGTGTGGTTCAATTTAGAGAGGACAAGACAATTAGGAACATGGAAAGAGATCTACACATCTATATGAAGGTATGTTTTATCCTTTATAAAGTATTCTGGCACTATATGTCTGTATTACAGCTAGATGATCAAGTCTATTACTGTTATGGCCTACTCTGCCAGTGACACATTAATCTCTGTCAACAATATATGTGTGCCATATTCTTCATTGATTAAAATCATACATAGAACTTCTAGAAAGCTGGGGAGTTGGTTTAGAATCTGCTAAATGATGGGAGTAATTAGCTCTACAAGTTACTGATTTCCATGGTCATTATGCTTTTCTAACATATGTGACCGGTAGAACAAACCGATACTTATGGATTAATTGCTTATATATGAAATATTATTAGAAGTAGATAAGTAATGCATGATTTTTCAGAGTGGAGTACTTTTACTGCTTTTTCCCTGCAATTTTCTTGGGTAGGATTTGCTGTTTGGTTATTTATTTATTAATTTAACGCTATAATAGGAATCTCAAACATCAGCACTTGGCTGTATATTAAAGGTTTGCAATTTCAAGAAGGACCTCTCTCTGAATTGCAAAGTTGAAACTCATATTTATATATTATCATTTTCGTCTGTGAATTGCAAAGTTGAAACTTATAGTTTTGTGTACAATTCAAGTCTATAGACATTGATACTGACCTTGACATTGGCCTGTAAAAAACAAATTATTGCGTCCATGATTTGCATGTAAATTCTATTCTTGAATGGAAGAATTAGGCATTGTTCCTTTCACCTTAACAGAATAAGTTTCAAGAAACTGAGTTCGAAGAAGAGCCAATATGATGACGTAAGGATACTTTTTGTTACAATTATAAAGATTCGTAGATTATTAAGGAAATTATGCAAAAAAAAAAAACCTTTAAATTTCATTTGACAGAAACGCCTTATATGACACCTTCTATCAAAACCCTACCTCGTCGTTTGGTTTCAAGCCAAAAAGTCAAACTTTCTTTCATTGTTTTTTCTCTTTTTTGCTCTCTTTGTCTGCAGAAGTCCTGCAATTTTATTTAATTTATTTGGTAATAATTTGAGGTACAAAGATGCAAGAAAAAGGGAGTGTCAATGGCCTAAAGTTGATGTTTTGACCGAAATCCAACAAGGTGTGTATTTTGATAAGAAATGTTGTATAAGGTGGTCTCTTGTGAAACAAATTAGGGAAATTATATGAGGTAATCCTGACATCTAGCTCACTTTTGGGAAATGACTGTTTCAAGTAAACATAAACTTGTAAACCATCAACTAAGTCAACGATTTTGGAGATGACATTTCATAAGTAAATATTCTTAAAGAAATTCTCTATACAATCCATATTTTCTTTTGAAAATTCCATCTACTTATGAAAGTTTGTTCTTCTTTAACTTTTTCGTGGAAAATTTATACATCCAATACACCATTATACAAATGAAAATATTGAAACAAGTGTGGGGTGCATGTGATGTGGTGATAAGTTATGTAGGATTCTTTACCTATGTAACGTCGTCTCCAAAATCATTGGTCTAAATACATATTACAAGATTGTTACCTGAGACAGGTGCGAATGTGATTGTTATTTTGAAAAAAATAACAGGTTTGCCTCATATAATACAACGACATCAACAACAACAACAAGAAAGCCTTAGTCCTAAAATGATCTCAGGTAGGAAATTGTCACCATGACCAATGAAACAAAAAAAGAGCGGGAAATTAAAAAGAATAAACAATAAAGAGGGAGAAAGTGAAATTTATAAAAGTAAAACAAGAAGAAAAATGAATAAATAAAAATGACATAAGGGGTAAGAAAAATAAGAAAGTTATAAACGAAAAAAAGTAATGATAGGTAAATAAATGCCTCTCTATTTCGGACCCCACTAAACTTATACTCTAAATATTCCGTCTTGTTTCTAACCAACCTAAAGCCTCGAAATTCCAAAGTTTGTCTCCATAGTTCCAACTTACTTTCGACTCCTCCTTTTGTTTCCTCAATCAACACAATATCATCTCCAAACATCATGCACCAAGGTATCTCGTCTTGAATTGAGTCGTCATGCCGTCCATGACATAAAAAGAAATGGAATGAGTGCGAAACCTTGATGTACTCCAATCGTAATGGGGAACTCTGTCTTTCCAACACTAGTTTGCACACTCGTGTTAACTCCTTCATACATGTCCTTAATGATATCAATAAATTTTTGCTAAATTCCTTTACTACTTAAAAGCACACCAAAGAATTTCCCTCAATACCTTGTCATACGCCTTCTCCAAATCAATGAAAATCATATGTAAATCCTTTTTCTTATCTAGATATTTCTCCATTAGTTGTCTAATAAGATAATTGGCTTTCATTGTCCATCACCCACGCATAAATCCTCCGAGATCTTCACACTTCTCCTTAATCGTTGATCAATAACTGAACTCTCATTGTTTCATAGTGTGGCTCATTAGTTCGATCCCTCGATTGTTGGCACAATCTTGGACGTAAGTCTTTACCCTGGTTCTTGTACAGTGGGATGATAGTACTTTCCCTCCACTCCAATGGCATCCTATGACTTTTCCGAATCTTGAAAAAAGTTTTTAATCATTTGACTTCTCTCTACCCAAAGCATCTCCTGACCTCGATAGCTATGCCTCCGGGGTCCCCACTATGCTCTTTAATCCCATTCTCAATGCCATTTGGACTTCTCCCTTTTGAATTCTTCACAAAACTTTGGGTTAACCATAACCGAGGGATACTTGTATCTTCAATATCGTGCCGTTGATCTCCGTTGGATAGGTTATCAAAAGTAGAACCTCCACTTATCCTTTATTTCCTTATCTCCCACCAAAACTTTTTGGTCGACATCCTAAACATACTTAATACTTCCAATGTCTCACGTCTTTCTGTCTCTCATTCGAGCAAGTTATAGATGTCCTTTTGCCCTTCTTTTGTATCCAATCTTGCTTAAAGTCCTGATTCACCCTTGCTCTAGCCTCTCATACAACCTTCTTTGCTTCCCTTTTAGCCTCCTTATACTTCTCATAGTTCTCAGCGCTTCCACATTTTCCCAACTTTTTATAGCATCCTCGTGAACTCTGATGTGTCCTTACATGGTGGCATGTTTTCATTAGATTTTCCTAGGACCTTCCCTTCCTTTGTAGTGTGCCCCATTTTTGTGCGCATTGAATCTATATCCAAATCTGTATCACCGACCGAAATCAGTGATACAAGGAATGCGGGACGGAGCTGCGTTTTCCGATCTGGTTCGTTCGCTTCCGATCGCGAAACAAACGCGACCCAAATCGCTCAGAGTCGCGCATCACATAGGTGATAACCGCATTCCGATTCTTGAGGCCCACGCCGATAGAAATTCGTTGATGTAAAGGTCGCCGGCTAATCCTTCGGCCACTATAGATAGAAGAGAGAAGTAGCAAAGAGAGAGAATATGGAAGATGAAGAGAGAGAACACAGTAGTTACTTTTTCTTTTAGAAAGAGAACACCTGTATACAACTTTCTTTTTTCTTTATTAAAAAAATGTAGTACAACTGTATAGTGTATAAATCAGAAGTCACGTGGTATTTTGTATTGAGGTTTTTCAAAATTTTAATTCTTTCTACTCTTTTTTTTTTTTTCAGTATATTCTATCTACTTATTAACACTTCCGTTCAACTAAATACTTCTAAAATTTTAAATGAGATAAAAGGTTTTATTGGACATTGGTAAACAATCATTAAAAAAATAATACAGCATAAAAAGTATTATAATGGTTTCCCGTACCCGATTCACCCAAGGCAGCGTTTCCCGTACCCGTTTCCGTACCACGTTTCGCATCGACTTTCGTTCTTTGTATCATTGGCCCAAATACCTTCACTCATCATCTTTTTTACGAATTTTAGTTGGTGCTCCCCTTGAAGTTTCATCCACTAGATCTTCCGCTCCAGTTGTGGTCTTCTCTTCCTTATATAACTTCTATGGTTCTACCTTGAAAATCAAGTACCATAAGTCTTCTGTTACCTAGACTCGGCAAAAATCGGCAAATACTCGGGTCGGTACGAGACGACACCGACTCGGGTATGAAATACGAGCCAGATCCTTCAATTTGCACTCGGACACGACGCTAAACCCTAGTTGTTGGATCTGAAAATTTGTTGTTGAATCATGACAAATAGGTGAAAAATATTAGGGCTTTTTGCTTCCATGAGGCGATTCCAATGATGTTGTTTTCATCCATTTTTATGGTTGTTGATGGTAGGAAGAAAATTGCAGGGGAAAGAGGTTAAGAAGGTGAACAGTAGGACCCGAAGGAAGACGAAGAAGATGTATGGTTGGTGGGCCAATTTTGTACTTTTTAAATTATAAGCAAACATGGGCCAGACTTTACTATTTAACTTATAAGCAAATGTGGGCTAAAAAGCTTTTCATTTTTGAAGGAACCAAGAAGCTTTTCCTTCGGTCTTCCTTAGTCAACTAAACTACCCATACTTAATTTTTAAAGACGAAAAGTCGAAAATAGCCTTAAGTCTCCCTTATCTTTTTCTACTGTATTTGCCTCTTCATTTTTCACCCCAGCCTTTTTACAAGCTCTTCTCTCTCGTGTACAATGCTGATTGCTGAAGATTTTTTGTGAACTATAAGTAATATTAATTATTAAATTTTATGTTGTAAAATATTAATTTCATATACCCGTACCCGTGTCCAAATTCCGGACAGAGTCCCCCTGTCCTATTTTTTGGAAGTGCCGTACCGGACACTCGGATCCGTACCCATTTTTGGCACTCCTAACCGAGTCTAGGTAACATAGCATAAGTCTATGTTGGTTGATGCACTCTCACCCGTCATCACCTTATAATCAATGTAGCACTTTATGAAAGCATTCCTTACTAAAAAAAGTCGATCTTACTCGCTTTACCTCCTCTCCCATAGGTCATTGTAATGTACAACAGCTAGCAAGAACAATCAATGGAAAACAAAAGCAAGAAATTGAGAGAAAGAGGGAATTTTGATTAAGAAGGGTAAATCCTAAGAAAAAGAACAAGTAGAAAGCTTTCGATTATCCTTCCAAAACTCCCACTACAGCTAACGTTTCTCCTCTTTTTCATGCATTTATTATTCTACCACAATTTCTATTTATAATACTAGATTGTACTACTTTCTCTCTCTACAAGATACTTTTCTTTGTGATTCTCTTGCTGCGTGCCACTTCCAGCCCACTACTACTAGATACTGCTCATGATGAGGCGTCATTTCCCTATAATTCCCTAATAGCTGGTGCTGACCAAGGTGGTTTATTCACTAAATTCCCCTTCTCGCGCTTGAGATGCTGCTTGGTGTAGGTGAATTTAATTGGGGGCTTCGAATTTGTTAGATTACCCGCCGCCTAGATATTCACCTTGTCCTAAGGTGAAAGTGGGGAATTGTTGTTGAAAGACCTCATCATATTCTCAAGTAGCCTTCTAAGTAGCTTCCTCTACCAAAAGATTACACTATTCGATGAGAACCTCTAATGGATTGTTGCTTCGAACTCCCAGGATGTCATTTTCATATCAAGGGTGAGTTGCGGAGGGATGTGGAGGAAAGGCCTTTTGATGCGCTTGAGTTGGGATACATGAAACACTAACCTCGATTTGCACGTATAGCTCAAGCTCTTGTATGCTACCTTGCCAACCCTTTATATGCCTTTGAAGGGCCCAAAGAAACGTGGGGATAGTTTCTAAAAACTCCTTTTGGCCAAGGATGGTTGGCTGTTGTAGCTTAAGGAGGACCCAATCATTCACCACAAAGTTCTCCTCTGTGCATTTTAAATCGGCCCATTTTAAATTGGCCCACTGCCTCAGTTGGGCTTCTACGAGGTTAAATTTTAGCTCATCCAACATCGCATCACATAGCTGCAATTGCTCTTCCAAGGAATCTACCAGGGTTTGCCCTCTCCCCTTAGTTTTAAGACGCGCTAGGCCCAACGAGTCGCAAGGCGTAAATCACATCGAGGCGCAAGGCGAAGGCGTGCATATTGAAGGCCTTTTGTTGTTGGCACGTTACACATCTCATAGCAAGGTGCACTTTCAATTCTTCTTCTTCTTCTTCTTATTATTATTATTATTATTATTATTACGGTTTTTTCACCATATACCCCTGACAATTTTTTTTTGCATCATATACCCTTTCGGCTTTTGGAATTCACCATATACCCCTCACTTTTGAAAAAATACAACCAGTTACCCTTAATGACTAACGGTGTTAAACTCCGTGAGTCATTAACCCCTAATCACCCTCTAATCCTACTTAACTAACCTAAATCTAACCCTAACCCTAACCCTAACCCTAATACTCTATCCCTAATACCCTAACCCTAACCCTAACCCCAACCCCATCCCCCACTCACACCCCCACCCCACCACCACCCCACCCCCAAACCCCCCCCCATCCGCCACCCCAACCCCCCCCCCCCCCCATCCGCCACCTGCAGCGCCGCGCCTCCCCCTTCCGCCGCCCACATCACCGCAACCCCCTCTACCTTCCGACACCCCGCAGCAGTCCCACTCCCGCCCACCCACTGCAGTCGACTGCAGTCCCACTTCCACCCCCCACTCCAGTTACCCCACACTGCAGTCCACCCCCCTCCTCGCAAAATTGCTTTCGGGCAGAAATCTGGCTTTTATCAGGGATGGTGTGATGTTTTTCAGGGAGGTACGATGATAGTCGAGGTTTTTAGGGTGGTGCGAAGGGTTTTTGCGGTGGTGCGAGGATTTTTAGGGGAGGTGCGAGGATTTTTAAGGGAGGTGCGAGGATTTCAGGAGTGGTGCGAGGGTGGTGCGATAATTTTAGGGCTGCGAGGGTGGTGTGGGGGTTGTGCAACGGTTTCAGAGCAGAGAATCCGGTGGGGTGGGGTCGGCGAAAATCCGGTCAGGGTGGAGGTAGGGGTCAGGTGCGAATATCCGGTGTGGGGTGGGGTTGGTGCGAAAATCCGATCACGGTGGGGGTAGGGTCTGGTGCGAAAATCCGGTGGGGTGAGGGTGGGGGTCAAGGGAGGGGGGAGGGGGTTGCTGGGGAGTGGGGAGGGGGTGGTGGTGAGGAGGTGGTGGTGGTGAGGGGGTGATGTGGCAGTGAGGGTAAGGTGAGGGGGTGATGTGGCAGTGAGGGTAAGGTGAGGGGGTGATGTGGCAGTGGGGGTAAGGGGTGGGGTGATGTGGCAGTGGGGGTTAGGGTTTAATTAGGGTTAGAGGGGATTAGGGGTTAATGACTAACAGAAGTCTAACACCGTTAGTCAAAAGGGTTGATGTATTTTTCGAAATGTGAGGGGTATATGATGAATTTGGAAAGTTGAAAGGGTATACGGTGCAAAAAAAAATTTGTCAGGGGTATATGGTGAAAAAACCGTTATTATTATTATTTTGTTTTTGTGGTTTTCATATTTTTATTTTTTCTATACAATTTATTTTTTCAAGATTTTCTCTAAAAGAAATTGAAAGTGACATGACATGGAAAAAGAGTTAACATAGCATAAAAGGTGCAACCTTCCAAAAAGAAAAAGGAAAAAAAGGAAGTGAGAGCTTTTTTTAAAAAATTGTGTTAGAATGAGGAAAGTATCATAGATAAAAGGAAAGTAACATAAACGAAGAAATATATGAAGAAAAGAAGATCAAAGAACAAAAAGATAGCATATCGTAGAAGACAAGAGAAGATTTGCAACACAAAAAGAAAAGAAGAGAAGATCGAAGAGAGAGAAAAGAAGATTGAAGAGAGATAAAGAAGAGAAGATCGAAGAGAGACATAGAAGACTGACCTTGATCACAGACAATAACCCCTGGCATGGGCCGGAGCGGGTGGTGGTGCCTCGCCGGCACCCTCTCTAGCCTCCGGCGAGTTGGCGGCCCTCAATTGCCACCCGATGAAGAATTAGGGTTTTTAAATTAGGGTTCAATTTAATGAAATTGACTGAAATTAACAAAGGGTTTTGCTCGAATTCGCTAAATAAAAGCGAAGTTAAGTTTAAATTCAATTTTTTTTTTAGTTTAGAATTAAGATCTACACCCACTCTCTCCTCATGCACCTCTTTATTGAACGCCTTGTCGCATTTGCCGAAGGCGGCAAAAGCTAGCGCCTCTTATCGCCTGTCGTTGTGGCTTGTTGGAGGCGTTTTGGCCCGCGCCTCCACTCGCCTAGCGCCTAGGCGCGCCCAAGTTTTCTAAACTAAGCCTTTCCCCACATGTATAAATGATGGTGGCAAGGAATCTGCCCTCGCGATCGTGGTAACGTTTGCATCGTTGCGGAAGCGGCTTGTAACGGATGAATGGAAAGGATCACGTCCGACGCTGCGTGAATTTTATAAAAAAATTCACATTAATATGCTCTAACCTTATTTGCAATGTTTTAATTAATGAATCATTATTATAACATAATATAATCAAATCTATCAAAATATCATGTGTCATAAGCTTCATAATCAATTCATCAATATTGCTAATGTTTTGAAAAGAACGAATGTAATGGGGATAAGAGCATTCCAACGCGGCGAGTTCATGTTACCGAACGCACAATGTGGCGAGAAGTATGTGATCTTTATTATGGCGTTCCGTAACGGGATTTCACGGAACGACAAATCCAAAATCCGTACAGAACGACCATTCTGTAACGGAATGGGAGAGTTGTAATTCCATGGATGGTGGGTCTCTTCCATGCAATACCTTCAATGGGTGAGATCATGGTTGATAGATAGGGTGAAGTATTATACTTCCCCCGTTTTGTTTTAAATGAAACATTAGGTGAAATGACACTATTCATTGATCAATATTGACTCCAATTAGTGCCACTATATGAAGAAAAACATAGTCAAGTGGAATCTTGTTAGATTCGTCTCGCTGCATACTATCAAATTATGACATTTTTATATTTTTTATGTGTGTGCACAACTAAAAATATTAATGATTTAAGAAGCGCGTTGGGTTCCATGAAAAAACAAACATTTCATTTAAAACAAAACGGAGGAAGTATGAAAATTCTGCAAAGGTAACCACCGAGCCCATTGACGAAGGTGTCCATTGATAAAGGAACACAAATAAGTCTTAAGAGTTTAACAATCTCGGTTTGGCCATCACTTTGTGGGTGATAGGCTGTAGTTGGGTTATGAAACAACTCCTTCCAAAAAATGCTTGGGAACACCTTGTCCATCTCCGAGAGACCGAGACTATAGAACTTGGAAACCCGTGCAACTTAACCATTTTGTTGATGAAAAGATTGGCCATTGCTTGTTATAAAAGGATGCTTTAACCCTATGAAGTGGAAGTGGTCCACCATTACGAGCATCAAGTTGTAAGCTTGAGAACATGGCAACCCTTCGATGAAATACATTGAAATTTCATCCCGTACTTGGACTGAAATAGGAAGGGGGTGCAGTAACCCGGCTGGGTGCATATTGAAGGCCTTTTGTTGTTGGCACGTTACACATGCTCGAACATACCTCGCCACCTCTTTCGGCATCCCTACCCAATACCACTATGTGGCTAGGCGTAGGTAAGTTTTCAGCTTGCATGCCCACCTGTTGGTGTGAGTCATGGTACTCCTTAAGGAGGGGTCCTGGAATATGAGATTTTGTAGGCACCATGACACGCCCCTTGTGCAAAAATTTATTCCAAGTTGTATTTCGAGCAGTAGAGAACCCCTGATAAATCTGCCCTTCCTCTGAAATTTCCTTTTTTATGCGTTGTATGAAGTCATCCTTCTCAAATCCCTTGTTCAATTTGACTCCAAGGAGTGCCACAACCACTCTCCAAGTTACCCAACTCCTCTCGATGAACCTTGTAGACATGGCATCGGCGACTTTGTTGGAAACTCTGGGTTGTATTGGATGGCAAACTCGAAGCCTATGAGTTTACCCAGCCACCATTGGTACTCCGCCCCTACACTTTGTTCAATAAGGAACTTAAAGCTCTTTTCATCAGAAGGAATCTCCTCCACGTCAAGTAGTGACGCCATTTTTGTACCACAAACACAATGGCATACACTCCTCATAAGTACTTGAGGCGAGCTCTAACCCGAAGAGTGTGGCTGTAAAATGCCATTGGGTGCACCGAACCCATGATCTATGACTCGAGGCGTCCGTTTCAAGGATAAAAAGTTGTTAAAAATTCGGCAAAGCAAGGACCGGGCCGTGTTCATTGCCTTTTTTAGGTTTTTGAAGACATATTTGGCTTCCTTTTGCTAAACAAAACAATCCTTTAGTTGTGCTGACAATATCTTGGCATGATTTGCAACGAGTTTGCGGTAATACCCATTGAGTCCAAGGAAACCCTTAATTTATGAAGGTTCTTAGGTTGGGGCCACTTAAGTATACTTTGAACTTTCTCCCTGGCCACCCTTGTTGCAGAAATAATGTGACCCAATTATGCCACCCTACTCTTTCCAATTTCACATTTTCCCCCATTTGCATATAACTCATCTTGGGCTAAAGTTTGTAGCACCACATTCAAATGTTCACAATGTGTTTCCATCACAACTATACACAAAAATATCGTCGAAGAAAACTAAAACGAACTTGCGTAAAAAGGGTTTGAATACCTCGTTTCTAAGTGATTGAAAGGTAGTCAGGGAATTAGTAAGTCAAATGGCATGACGCGGAACTCTTAGTGGCCCTCGTGGGTCCGGAAAGCCATTTTAGAGACATTCTCCTCCTTTACCTAAATTCGTTGATACACATAATTGGGATCGAGTTTGGAAAACATCGAGCCATGAATTTCATCCAATAATTCTTCGAAATTGGATACTTGTCGGGGACCGTTTCCCGGTTAAGGCTAATCCACACAAAACTCCACAATCCATCCTTCTTCTTTACCAACATGTCCCGGATGAGTCTCTTTATCTCATTCTTATGATCTTGTGGATAGTGGTAGGGCCTCACAAAGATGGGATCTTGCCCTTGTTTCAGTAAGATAGAATGCTCCATGCCTATTGTGGGTGGCATGCCATCGAGAGGTGGAAGACCTGCTTATATTAGGCGATTATGGGTCAAAAGAATGCTGGAACTTGCATCCCAGTATCTCGGTCTCTTTCTTCGTCACTCTGAACTTGTTTGAGTTCGATTAAGAACCCTCCCTCTTCTTTTTGTAGGTACCTAACCATGGCTCGCAGCGTTCAAGTTAGGGGTCCCTTTGCAATGTTACCATCTTGTCTCCTATTTTAATTCTCATACTTGTTGCTTCCAATTGGTCAAAAAATGAGGTTGAAGTTAACTGAGTTTGAGAGGTAAGAAATCCTCACAAATTTTCTCTCCTAAAACCTCTAACTTTAACGCCTTGCACCGCGTAACTCCATGAATCGCCTCCCTGTTCCGTGAGACACCCCAAAGCCTTTACTCAAACTTATGGGCACATGTAGCTCCTCCACGGTGGCAAGGGATACAAATTTGTGGGTGGCATTGGGATCCACCATCACCACCAATTTTCTTCCGTTCAATATCTCCACCATCTTCATAGTCTTTGGGTTCGAGAACCTAGAGTTTAGAGAGATTGCCAGTGAGGTAGGCTTGAGCTCCGTCAGATTTACTACCTCCGCCTCAGTTTCCCCCGTTTCTCCCTCCTCTTCCTCTTGTGCTACCAGGTTATTTAGCTCACGACACCAACATCGGTGGCTAGTCGACCACTTGTCGTCACATCGTAAGCATAACCCCTTCTTTCGCTTATCTAGTAACTCCTTGTAGTTAATCACCTAATTTCTGGGTGGGTGGTGTTTTGGCTAGTGAGTGGTAAGTGGTGGTCGTGTTTCTGGGAGTGTTTAGGTTTGTGTTGAATCTAGGTTTGGGTCCCTTTATTTCGAGAGGAAGGGTTGTGATAATTGGACTTGGGCCCTTTTTTTGTTTGGCTCCTATTCGGTGGCCCAGAGTGAGTATTATTACCGTCTTTAAATATGATTGTTCAGAATTATGCGTCAAGTATTTTGTTTGGCTTCTATTCGGTAGCCCAAGCCCAGGATGTGAACATACTATTCTTGTGCAGAATTATATTTCAATCTTCGAGTATGATTGTAGATGAATACTTTTATTTTTTTCTAAATTAATAAATATAATAATAAGAAGAATCTGGGAAATTGTTTCAAGAGGTTTTGGAAAATTCTCATATGAATCTCATACTTTTCAAATCACTGAGCAATGTCCTTATAAAATTACTCCCTAAGTTTGAAGTCAATATTTTGCCTAGCGCCTAATTACGGTATGTTCTATTTAACTTATCTTAATGTATTTGAACTTTTCGGAATTTATGTTCAAGTCTTATTGGAAGTTGAAACTTTTCTAATATATTTAAACTTATTTTTCTTTATTTTTTCTTTAATAATTCAAAATTAGATGAATAAAACACCTCCTGAAATTAGGACGCGAAGAAAAGAAAGGAAGGAGGTAAGTCACTAAGTTGTATTTTCTAAAATTAGGCACTACCACTAGGAGTTTGGTCAATATGGAGAGGAAATTGTGATATGAGGGTTACCCAAGGTTAATCTGAGCACCTTGCCTAACCTCAAGGTTCTCATAATATTTTCCAAAGAATTATAATCGATAATTATGATAATAAAACAATAGAATAATAATAAAATTTTCCATCTATAAAGGCCAAATTATATTTTTTCAGATTGGGGCTAATGAGTGGAGATAAGTTTAGTTATGGGCCAAAATGTTCGGAGGAATAGGTGATAGCTCAGTGGAGTACATCCCGAATTCTTGGACAATGTCTTGGGTTCGAATCCTCATCCCAATAATATGTTAGGGGACCGATTGATCTTCAAACCGACCTTTTCTTTCTATCAACGAATTAAATTAAGCTTAGTGGTGCATCTTTTTCGTAAAATGGAAGTTCAGATAAGGTTTTATTGGGTAAAAGATGAATGAAATCATGAATACCATAGAATATTTTCTTTCTCCTAATATCTTTCATTAATGAATTAAAGGCTTCTTAAGGACTTCAGACATATTTTGAAGACACCAGTAGGAGGAAGTATGCACCAAAACACTGATACAGGGCTACCTCTGAATTAATGTAGTATCTGTTCCAACTTTGGCAATATATGAGTGTCAGATCAATCCAACCATTTGATTAGTACGTCGTATTTTTACCCTGTACGTATGAACGATTTTACCCTAGCTTGCATCTAATAAGTTAGATATTTACTTGACTACAGGTCATGGACTTACGTTCGAGCGTCAAGACTCAAACATATTATTACAAGTATTTTTGGGATATAGTGAAAGATCAAGCATCTATATCCATGTCCATTGTTGTTTATTGACACAATTCTTTGAGGTGAAAGAAATTATTTACTAAGTTACAACATGCACTTATACAAATTATACTTCTATATATGAATTATACGTCTATTTGGTTATTCTGATCAAGAGTTGCACACCTGGAACAATTGTGTCTCACATGATTATCTGAAGTCAAGACTGGTATCATGGTTGCTGAGAAAAACATGTAGAGTAGTGTAGATTTTTATCAAGAAGAATTGCCTTTTAGTATAGTGAAGGTCGATTATAGTGTAATGTAGCAAATTGCGATTACACAAATGCTGATTCCCGTTTTTGTGTTGTCATCAAGAGTTAGGATTGAAATCATGATCTGGTACAGTAGCTTTCTAACCTTTTGGTTTGTGATTCACATTCACTTGTTGGTTTTATATAATATATACAAATAATAGACTGGATCTTTATTCACGCAAAGAATTAGAACAGGCGCTCGTCACAGCTGAAAGTGATTACGTTAGGTTTAGTGGGCATAGTTGAACTCGTTTTGGATAATAGGGTAGATCCTTATTTACACATGAAACAGTAGAAAACAACTGAAACTGATCATTCTTTACCTCATATGCTAAAACAAAGGTTTAGAAAGTTCTTATGGTTTATCTACTGAGCTGATGTTCTATTCCAAACCCATATGGCTCCTGCTTCTATGAGCAGAGGCACCAGCTTTCCTTGGACTTGGAGGCTAAGCACTTCATTAGACCCACCCACAAACTTATGGCCAATAAAAATAGCTGGCACACTTGGCTTATTTCCCATGCTAAGAAGGCTTTTTTCGATTTCTTTCCCGTTTGGAATTTCATCGAGCTCATAAACAGTTGTGTTAGCTCCATAGCTGCTCATAAGATGCTTCATCGAATGTGAAACACAGCATGAGCTTTTACTGAAGATTACTAAAGGCTTTTCATTCACTAGCTGCCTCACAGCATCCATTGCCAGAAATTATATCTTAAACTTGGAAATTTATGGATGTTGATGTTTGTTTTAGGAATTATAATTGGGATTTGCTTTGCAGAACTTGTGTTAGCTAAAAGGTCTATTTATAGCTGCTTTTTTAGGAAGTGATCTGAGATAGAGCTCTATTAACTGTTCAGGATTATTCCGAATAATTGTCCGTTGGTATTTTCAGATATTATGTGTGATTCATATTCCTCAACTAGCATTTTTCTGTGCTTTACATATGCTTGAAAAATCAATTAGGAATGTTGCGATGGTAACACGTAATGCTTTCTGGAAAAGTTTTTTGTGTATTTTCGGTGTGGGCGAGATTTCACTTTTACTTATTTTGCAAAGTGTTGTTCTTCAGAAGCTGAGAATTTCCTCACTTCAGAATAGATTCCAGAAATGACCTTTCAGTTCCAATTGTTCCAGATTTCTTGAACTATGGGGAAACTAGAAGCTGCTTCCTCCCTTTCTTCATCTCTGACTTTTAGTTCAATATTATAGAGTTGTTTGTGCTACAGCTGTTTGGTGGAATTTGATGAGGTGGATAAAACAGTTGAGGTTTATCCAGAATGTTGAAACTTTTCCTTCTGAACTTTCTGCTCCGGAACAGTGATAGATTGATACCCAGAAAAATTGACCGCCGAGAAATCTGAAGCTGATAAAATCTGATAAGTCAAGAGCTGTTTCGATGCCGTTTCGGATTGAAGATCAGACATTCGATGAAAGGGGAAAAATATCCTTAAATTCTTGCATAATCATTGCTTCAAGTTGAACAAAATGATCAGATTCGGAAGACTATTGAAAATGCTCTCACGCAAATACAACGTGCTTAGGTGCATCTTTATCATTGTTTGTCTCTCATCCTACATTTTCTTAGTGCATATAACAGTGGATTAGGCATTAATTTCTTACTCATCTCAAATTCTATACTTGGAAAATGTTGCTTCATGATAGCCAAAAGAAAGTTGCATCAGTTGATATTACCTCCTACCCCTCTTTTTTTGTTTACTTTTGACAGATCTTTGGAAATTAAGTAGTTCATCTTAAGGTGTAATGCTACCTGCAACCATCACATATAACTGCACCTTGCATTTTAATTAACTTTTGATAATTATGATATATGTGCATCACTTCATAACACAAGTATCAGTGTCATCTTCCTGTGGTTAGCAAGAGGGATTCAATGCATAAGTTGTATGAGAATTGAGAAAAATCTACAGATGCTACGAGAATATAGCATCAGACTCGGATATTTTTGTCCGACAAGTTTGCATGTTAAGTCTTAACTTGGGTATTTTGTGAAATAATTGCATGATTTTTGCCCAAAACTAAGTGTTAATTGGGTCGATAACTTTGTCAAAGAAGGAACTGATACCGCCATACAGGTACTTGAGGTAAATCTAAGAGTCCAGACTTTAGATAAATCAATGCTACTGTTTTTCATTATCTGCATTCTCAAATACATTTCTCCCCTTGTCTAAGGTCTATCATCTATATGGAATGTACATATATACATATGTGATGTGTTCACAAATCAATACAGATTGTCAAGATGATGCCGAATCTTGAGTAATTGGCACATAGCCAGATTTGTTAGTGTCCAAAAAAGGCATAGTTGTGAGTATTGATGATTGAGCTACTACGCTATCATATTACACTGCATCATACGCAGCTCAATAGCAAGCGAAGGGCTGATTCTTTTGGCCACTTGGATCTGTCAAATCTGAAAGATGATCCCTTATCCACAAACCAACCACTTAAATTTTCATGTTTACATTTGCATATGCTTTTCTTAGTGTGGTGTTCTTTTTATCTTTCTTTGTTGGTTATTCTTTCTTTTAGCCTTTAAGACTTGTAAATATTATATTGAATGCTTAATCTTTCTTTTTCAAGCACACATGACTGATTACACTTTGTTTCTGCAGTAAAAACTCAAAAGATTTGCTTCTCTTGTTGGTTAGCGCTAACAGTTCATATTACATGATAAATTTCGTTAGATTCTTTTCTTTTGTAGCAGATTGAAGATTTCCATATTTTCATTATTTGTCCAATGGTTTCCTGCTTAACAAAATTTCACCCTTTTTTTCCTAGAAAGAAGACTTGTTTGCCACAAACTTGCGAAATTGGTCTATCTTGAGTGAGATAATAGCAATAAATCTAATTTTCATTTCCATTTATAAAGAATTTAGGGAACAGTTTTGTTTTTGTGAACTACGATAGGTTGAGTTGCAGGGAAAAGAAGAGAAAAAGTACTCAAATAGATTGTTCATGGTGGTAGTGTACTAGTGTGGTGGTGTGGAGCAGTGTAAATAACATTTACCTTTCACACGTAATATCTTGTTGTATATTCCACACTTGCTTATCATAAAGCATATTGTTTTGTCTATTCTAAGAGCATGAGTAATGGGTGGGTTGATTTTTGTTGGTCTTTGAGTTTTTTTCTTTCTCTCTCCTTTCATCCTTCTTACACCTCACATCCTACTAAAATTCCCGCCAACTTATCTTTTTTTTCTCACAATGGTTTGGTTGGTCTTAGAGCAACTCTAATGGTAGAGCAAAATGAAAATTGGCTTAGAGTGCCACATAGATTTATCTAGCTAACTTTGACTTAAGCCAAAATTCCTCCAATGGTTAGCCAACATGAGTAGGTCCCACTTGAAGTAAGATAGTTTGTTTTTTTAGAGAAGAGTATAGAAATTGTTCACCAAAATTTTCACATGGGCTCACAACTTTAGCTCAAGCAAATTGGCTTAGTTAAGCTACATTGGCTAGCAAGTGAAATTTTAGCTACTCACTCCAATGGTTGGGCTAGTTGCTTAACGTTTATTTATTTGCTAGCAAGTCTCTAAGAGCATCATTAACCATGAGTGAAAAACAAGAATCATGAGATGATTGAAAAAAAAACAGGGTCTTAATCATGATTGGAAAAAGATCATGTGTTGAATGGGAGTGATTGGGGCAAAAAAACGGGATGGGGTGAGTGAAATGGTGATCAGGCGTGGGAGTGGGACCCACTGCCTGGTCAGCATTCCACTAATTTTTTTTGCCTCACCCAGCAGCAAAACGCTGCGTTTTGCTGCTGGGTGAGGCAAAAAAGAGAAGCCCGTTGACACGCTGCAGCTGGCAGCTGAAACGCGTGTCAGCGCCAACTGCAGCGTGACATTTGTCACCCACGCCAAATGTCAGCTTCTTATTGGTTTTTTAAAATATAACCGTTGTAAATTTTACAACGGTTATATTTTAAAAAATATAAATCAAAAAAAAAAATACCAACGGCTCTATTTTTTCGAGATCTATAAATAGAGACCCATTTTGCTATATTTTGGGCACATTTAATTTTCTCCATCTTCACTAAATTTCTTCTCTTTGTTCTAACTCTTCTTCCATTGCTCTTTATTTTCAAATTCTTATAATTATGGATCCTAATCACCCTAATTATATAAGAAATCCACCCTGATGCATATGCATCTAGCTGCTCTAAGCTAACCAATCCGGAATTTTTAATAAGTTTATTTAATTATTGGTTATGGTTAGTTTTGAGAATAAAAAAGATTGTCAAGGGCTTAATTTGCTCTAATCCAGGTGGTAATAAGCAAGAACAAGCACGGTTTTCCCTAAAACTCTTCTTAAGCATCTTAATTAGGCTAATCTCCTTTTAAGAAAAATTAATTAGTACAAATGATACCTTAATTATCATTAAGTATTGATAATTAAGTTTAGTTGGTGATTAATTAGCTTAATTAGGTTGATTAGTTAAGTTAATCATGTTTAGAGCTAAGCTAGCTTATTTTCCTTGTAATCCGATTATGTTATAGCTTAAGGAGATGTATTTTGCTGAAATTCCAAGCCACCTCAAGCTTGTTGATGATCTCATGGATGAGTAGAAGGGCCATGTGAAGTTCACATGGGCAAAGAAGCACCAACAAATGAGAGGAGAGAACTTCATGGCAAGGTATACCAAGCTGCCTTTCACACGTCCAGCAGCTTCATTTTGTTCTGCTTTGGGCAGCCACTTTCCGTCATCATCTTGGGGCGTGTGACCTATGGTTGGAAAGATCTTCAAGTGTAGGAAACCCTCCAATTGGTTTCATGACAAAATTCGCATCCAATCAAAAGTTATAGCCAAAGGAATGGAGAAAGGTCTTTCTGTCCGAGATTCCAGCAGCTTGATCATCTTTTAGGATATTTTAAATATATTTATACTTCTTATTTATATGTGATTTTTGGATATGTTGTACTATAAATAGTTTACTAATAGGATGTTAAATTTAAGCCTTGTTGAATGAAAATTGAGAGAGTTATCTCTTTTAGAAAACAGTTGCGTTTTCTGCCCAAAACCGGGATGGTTTTGTTTATCTTCTAAATCTTTGATTGTATGCTCGTCTTTCATTGAATTGAGAGCTAAACTTCAAAGTAGGTTGAATAATAAGTTTTTTCACCTTATTATTACCTTTGTTTGGTGGTTATTTGGGTTGTGTAAGAGGTGGTTGTTCGTTCATTCGAACCGGTTAGATACATTGTTCTTATCCTTTGTTCTTTGTCAATTCGAATGCTCTTGTTCTCTTAATCAATGTGCATCATTTGGTATCAGAGCTAATGGTTGTTTAAGAGCATTCAAATCATCCCATAAACATCCAAAAAACACTCCTTAAACCCAAACACAAAACCTTAAACACAAAACTACCAGAAATTTAACTCGAAAGTTTGAGGCTATATCTGATTCATTTCTTTGAGTTTTTAGACGTATGATATGTTATTTTGGGGGTTCAAGAAGTGATTTATATGATGGTAAATTTTGAGGCTCATCGGAGTTGATTTGCTATTAATCTGGGTTGTTTTTCTTAAGAGGTCCAAAACTGACGAAATTTTTTGAGTTGTTCTAGTTCTTAAGCCATGAGTGCCTTATACCAGAACCACGAAAACACTCTAATTCCTAAATTTGATGGTTCTCTTTGTCCATCCAAATTTCAGAAATGGCTTCACCAAGTTGATAAAGTTTATGAATGGTATGATCTTTCCGATTATGTTTTGATTGAACTAATCAAATTTTCTTTTAGAAAACATGCTTTAGAATGGTGGGAACACTTAAAGGCCAAGAGAAGAAGAGATGGAAAACAGAAGATAAGCACTTGGAGTAAGTTGAGAAGCGAACTCAAGAAGGAGTTTTTATCATGTTCTTATCAATTGGGTTGTATATGTAATTCATGTACAAGAGAAAAACTCGATTTTTGTACTCAACAGCTTCAAAAGAGTATTTGTCAACTTTAAGCTATAAAAGAAGATCTCCATCAACTTCAACAACCTTTTAGAGACAATGAAATTGAAGTAACCAAAGAAATCATCCCTAATGAAGAAACAACAATGGAGGCCGAATTCATAGTGGAAGAAAAGGAGGAAGTGGTCTCTTGTGAAGCAAAGGAAGCCACAATGATAGTGGAACTAGTAGAAGCACAACAACTCAAAAATGAAGATCAAGAATTGGAAGAAGATTTCATATTTCTTATAATATTATCTGAAAAATCTTGTTTTGCAGGTTTACCAAGGAAAGTTAAAAACTTTGACACAATTTTTGAACCTCTTCCAAGTTGGTTTATCCACACTTTTGGAGTTGAAGAAAATATTGAAGATGAAAGGGGACAAGAAGAGGAGATTGTTGGTGAAAGTTCAAGCTTTCGATGTCCAAAAAGCACTTACAAGATTCGAGGACGAATCTTCTTTCAAGAAGGGGAGTATGATGCATATGCATCTAGCTGCTCTAAGCTAACCAATCCAAAGTTTTTAATAAGTTTATTTAATTATTGGTTATAGTTAGTTTTGAGAATAAAAAAGGTTTTCAAGGGCTTAATTTGCTCTAATCCAGGTGGTAATAAGCAAGAACAAGCACGATTTTCCCTAAAACTCTTCTTAAGCATCTTAATTAGGCTAATCTTTTGCTAATCTCCTTTTAAGCAAAATTAATTAGTACAAATGATACCTTAATTATCATTAAGTATTGATAATCAAGTTTAGTTAGTGATTAATTAGCTTAATTAGGTTGATTAGTTAAGTTAATCATGTTTAGAGCTAAGCTAGCTTATTTTCCTTGTAATCCGATTATGTTATAGCTTAAGGAGAGTTATCTCTTTTAGAAAACAGTTGCGTTTTCTGCCCAAAACCGGGATGGTTTTGTTTATCTTCTAAATCTTTGATTGTATGCTCGTCTTTCATTGAATTGAGAGCTAAAAGGTTGAATAATAAGTTGTTTCACCTTATTATTACCTTTGTTTGGTGGTTATTTGGGTTGTGTAAGAGGTGGTTGTTCGTTCATTCGAACCAGTTAGATACATTGTTCTTATCCTTTGTTCTTTTTCATTTCGAATGCTCTCATATGCTTAATTAATATGTATCAAACCCAAAATCGCTCAAAAAACCAAATGCCTAGGCAACAAAATCGCTTAATTAGCTCTCAAAATCAGTCAAATTATCACCAACCTTCTCAAAATCAATCAAAATATCGTCAACCCTCTTAGATAAATACCAATCAAAGGGGAGAAAATTCTCAAATTGCTTCTCCTCAATATGATAACCTCTACAATGAATCTCCATCTGAAAATGCCAACCTTTCATATCGTCAACTTGATCCTAATTATGGATTTTCTCTATACCAAGAAGATGCATCTCCGAACAATGATGTTGATGATGATGGTGGTGAATACGAAGAAGGTGGTGATGGTTTTGGTCAATACCATCAAGATGATGATTCTGATGATGAGTTTGTTTAGGGAACTCAATCATTTTCGCAATTACTATCAGGTAATCAGTCTCAGCAACCACCGCAAAGACAAACCGTTCAATCACAAAACCCACTTATCCCAACAACAAGTTCATGTGGTAAGAGGGTTTGGGATCAAGTAACCAAAGAAATCATCCCTAATGAAGAAACAACAATGGAGGCCGAATTCATAGTGGAAGAAAAGGAGGAAGTGGTCTCTTGTGAAGCAAAGGAAGCCACAATGATAGTGGAACTAGTAGAAGCACAACAACTCAAAAATGAAGATCAAGAATTGGAAGAAGATTTCATATTTCTTATAATATTATCTGAAAAATCTTGTTTTGCAGGTTTACCAAGGAAAGTTAAAAACTTTGACACAATTTTTGAACCTCTTCCAAGTTGGTTTATCCACATTTTGGAGTTGAAGAAAATATTGAAGATGAAAGGGGACAGAAGAGGAGATTGTTGGTGAAAGTTCAAGCTTTCGATGTCCAAAAAGCACTTACAAGATTCGAGGACGAATCTTCTTTCAAGAAGGGGAGTATGATGCATATGCATCTAGCTGCTCTAAGCTAACCAATCCAAAGTTTTTAATAAGTTTATTTAATTATTGGTTATAGTTAGTTTTGAGAATAAAAAAGGTTTTCAAGGGCTTAATTTGCTCTAATCCAGGTGGTAATAAGCAAGAACAAGCACGATTTTCCCTAAAACTCTTCTTAAGCATCTTAATTAGGCTAATCTTTTGCTAATCTCCTTTTAAGCAAAATTAATTAGTACAAATGATACCTTAATTATCATTAAGTATTGATAATCAAGTTTAGTTAGTGATTAATTAGCTTAATTAGGTTGATTAGTTAAGTTAATCATGTTTAGAGCTAAGCTAGCTTATTTTCCTTGTAATCCGATTATGTTATAGCTTAAGGAGATGTATTTTGCTGAAATTCCAAGCCACCTCAAGCTTGTTGATGATCTCATGGATGAGTAGAAGGGCCATGTGAAGTTCACATGGGCAAAGAAGCACCAACAAATGAGAGGAGAGAACTTCATGGCAAGGTATACCAAGCTGCCTTTCACACGTCCAGCAGCTTCATTTTGTTCTGCTTTGGGCAGCCACTTTCCGTCATCATCTTGGGGCGTGTGACCTATGGTTGGAAAGATCTTCAAGTGTAGGAAACCATCCAATTGGTTTCATGACAAAATTCGCATCCAATCAAAAGTTATAGCCAAAGGAATGGAGAAAGGTCTTTCTGTCCGAGATTCCAGCAGCTTGATCATCTTTTAGGATATTTTAAATATATTTATACTTCTTATTTCTATGTGATTTTTGGATATGTTGTACTATAAATAGTTTACTAATATGATGTTAAATTTAAGCCTTGTTGAATGAAAATTGAGAGAGTTATCTCTTTTAGAAAACAGTTGCGTTTTCTGCCCAAAACCGGGATGGTTTTGTTTATCTTCTAAATCTTTGATTGTATGCTCGTCTTTCATTGAATTGAGAGCTAAAAGGTTGAATAATAAGTTGTTTCACCTTATTATTACCTTTGTTTGGTGGTTATTTGGGTTGTGTAAGAGGTGGTTGTTCGTTCATTCGAACCGGTTAGATACATTGTTCTTATCCTTTGTTCTTTTTCATTTCGAATGCTCTCATATGCTTAATTAATATGTATCAAACCCCAAAATCGCTCAAAAAACCAAATGCCTAGGCAACAAAATCGCTTAATTAGCTCTCAAAATCAGTCAAATTATCACCAACCTTCTCAAAATCAATCAAAATATCGTCAACCCTCTTAGATAAATACCAATCAAAGGGGAGAAAATTCTCAAATTGCTTCTCCTCAATATGATAACCTCTACAATGAATCTCCATCTGAAAATGCCAACCTTTCATATCGTCAACTTGATCCTAATTATGGATTTTCTCTATACCAAGAAGATGCATCTCCGAACAATGATGTTGATGATGATGGTGGTGAATACGAAGAAGGTGGTGATGGTTTTGGTCAATACCATCAAGATGATGATTCTGATGATGATTTGTTTAGGGAACTCAATCATTTTCGCAATTACTATCAGGTAATCAGTCTCAGCAACCACCGCAAAGACAAACCGTTCAATCACAAAACCCACTTATCCCAACAACAAGTTCATGTGGTAAGAGGGTTTGGGATCAAGTTGAAGATGAACTCCTGGTCTCCGCATTTATGAACACTTCTCTTGATAAGGTGAGTGTGACGTACCAAAAGTAAAATGTCTTCTGGGGAAAAGTTTGGGAAGCTTTCGAGGAAGGAAGAATAGCAAACCCAACAGGATTTGCTCCAAGAAATGCTGATATGGTGAAAGGTCGTTGGAGTAGACTTGCTCCACGGGTTTTAAGGTGGGCTGCATTTTATGATGAAGCTCTTGCAAGAAAGAAGAGTGGTCAAAACGATGATGATGTTCTAAGAGAAGCTCATGCATTGCATCGTAGGAAAAATGGTAGGTTCATCCTCGAACATGCTTGGAAAATGTTGAGGAAGTTTCGGAAATGGAGGTCAATAGTTATAAAATCAATGGAAATTCCACGTGGTCGCCCCAAAGATCCATAAGAAAATGTTGATTCACCTGGAAGCGGAGGAAGCGGTAAGAGGACAATAGTTGATGGAAGCGACTCAATGCCCGAGACACCTACTAGTGCTGATGGAGGTGAAGTGGACCCACGTCCCTATGGTACTAAGAAAGTGAAGTCTAAGCTCAAAGGGGTGGCTGGTCAGACAATTGAGTGTTTTGCTACATTCAATGAAAGGCTTCGGATCCATTCAGAGAGTAGGAGTGTAGATGTTGAGAGAGAAGACAGAAAGATGGAGGTTCAAGCAAGGAAGGTTGCTGCAAAGGAGGCAGAAATAGCGTTGCAAACCAGGATGCAGAAAGTGCAAGAGTATCATAAGAACATGGATTTGCTACAAGCATTGTATGCAAAGGAGAATCGAACAACATTAGAGGAGGGTGTGATTGAGACACTAACAACATGGTTGACGAATAATCCAATTTTTCAGTGATTTAGTTTAAATTTTAGTTTATGTTTTAGTTTATATTTTAGTTTATGTTTTAGTTTAAATTTTAGTTTATGTTTTAGTTTAAATTTGTATGTTTAAGTTCACTTAATAAAAAAAAAGGTTTTAAAAATGTACTTGTGTTAATTTTAAGCTTTACTTATTATATGAATTGACATATGAATACAACTTTTTACATGATTGTACTATTTTTTACATTATTGTTCTACTTTCAACATTATTGTACTGATGATAGCACTATTGTTTTACTTTTTACATTATTGTTCTGCTTTTAACATTATTGTACTGCTTTTATGTATTATTGTACTACTTTTTCACATTATTGTTCTGCTTTTAACATTATTGTACTGTTTTTCACATTATTGTTCTGCTTTTAACATTATTGTACTGCTTTTAACATTATTGTACTGCATTTATGTATTATTATTCTACTTTTTACATTATTGTACTGCAATCTCGGTTTGCTATTGTTCGTAAACCATCCCTCACATGGGATGAGGAAATTCTCAGTGACATCATGTTGTCTTGCATTATCATGCACAACATGATTGTGGAAGATGAACGAGATACATAGGCACACTACGCAGTTACTATCGAATTCAATACCAACACAAGTAATAATGGGGATGAATTTGAATATTATCATGATCGGATCGTAGATATCAACCAGTACATGGCCAATAGAGATGCAATTGAAGATCAATATGTGCATCATTCCTTGAAACTTGATTTGGTTGCCAATATATGGCAGAAATTTGGTGGGAATGCTAATTAAGAGCATTTTATGTATTTCTTTCTTAATTAAGTTTTATGTTTTTCGCTCTTAGTTAAGTTTTACGTACTTTTTTTCTTAATTAAGTCTGTAATTGTCGCACCAATGTAGCATTTTATGTATTTCGTTCTTAAAATTATATTAAAAATGCTAATTGTGTCTCATATCATTAAAAACGCTAACTAATTTCGTATTTAATTACTTAATGAAAACGCTAATTACATATGCTACGTATTAATAAAAGCTAATTATGTAGATAACTTAATTATTAAAATGATAATTATAATTTTAAATTTATTAATTTAATTAATTAATAATAAATAATTTTAAATTTATTAATTTAATTAATTAATAATAAAACGCTAACTACTTCATATCATTAAAAAGTAAATAATAAAAGTATTGTATGATGGTGGTTGGGTGATGAGAGAGAAAAAGTAGTTGGGTGGGGTCAAAAAGTAAGAGAGATAGGAAAAAGTAGTTGGGATGATTGAAAAATGGTTCATGGTTAAGGAGATGAGTGGGAATTGATTGTGGGATGTTATTTTTTAGAGAGAGAAAGTTAGAAAGAGAGTAGGATGATTGAGTTTTACTCATGAGTAATGGTGCTCTAAATGTTCACCATTGGAGTTGCTCTTATTTGGTTTTTCTATTTCTCTCTCATACATTTACTATACCTCATCATGTAATCTCTCTCCTACCCCCATGTTTATTATGAAATAGATGATTTGAATTAATAAAAACTAATTAGATTGCGTTAAATTAGATTACGTTTAATTAAATTACGTTTGATTAAATTACATTATTGGCTTAGTATGAGTAATTGTAGATAGAAGAGAGTAATTAAAAAAATAAGTTGGGAAGAAGTGTGGTAAAATATATGAAATTTGGACTCATTTTATAGATAAAATTATTTTATCGTCGTGACCGTAATTATTTTTAAATAATTATTAGCTGATTTTTTTATATTAACGTTACAATTTTATTACATTGAAATGTTGTTAACAAAATCAGCACAAGAAGCCCATAAATCTGCACAAGTAATGTACGTGGAAGCCCCTACTTGTTGTTCAGTGGGCCTTTGACACGCGTCAGGGCCACTGACAGCAAGCGCTAGCCTTGGGCCCATCAATTTGTTGAGTTGTGCGTTTCACATCTCTCATCCGTCTCTCTTTCTTCCTTTTTTCTTCCAAGCGTTACGTTCAACCTGGGCCCACCAGTATTTTCTCGCCAGTTGCTTCGCCACATGGCTGTTTGTCATTCATCTTGTGCACGCCATCCGAGGTGCTGTTGGTCTGGAATTCTAGACCAACCAGCTTCAAGGACCAAGTGCCCCAATGATTAAATCAATTAAAACTAGTTTTACTATTTGCTAGACCAATTAAAACTAGACCATTATAGATGCTCTAAGGAATTTGTTTTGGTAAAAACTACCATTCTTTTAGTAAGTTATTACTATCTTTCCCAAAAAAAAATTCAATTTTTAATTACCTTTATTCTTTCAAAAGTTAGATTACTACTACCTTATAATGGCTAATGTCTACCTTATAATGCTATGAAGAGTGCGACGCAAAACATCATTGCATAAGCAAAAAATATGAGCTATATGTGTCGTACCCTATTGATGTGCAACACATATAGCTCATGTGTGTTGGACCTTGAGGCCCATCCGATGCACATCGTTGCATCCAAGAGACAAAATTTGAAGCCCTATTTGCGTCGCACTTAACTAATGTGCGTTGCAAAAGGCTAATTTGCGTCAGACCCCTTGGCCCATCCGAAGCAGATCAACCCAAAAGCCCACTTAGCCCAACTCACTTTTTTTTAAACCCTAGCGCCTTTTAAATTCCTCTCGTGTCTCTTTCTTTCACTCTCAAACCCTCAAACCCTAAAAATACATGAGTAGGGTCTCTATCTCACCTTCTCACCCTCAAACCCTAAAAACACACGAGCCACGTCTCTCTCTCACCCTCAAACCCCCCTCTCTCTCTCACCCTCTCTCTCTCCTTCTCCCACTCTTAACCGCCGCGTCGCTCCCTATCTCCGTGCGCCTCAAGCGAACCGCGAACAACGAACAACGCTTATCGGCTTCTTCGTGCGCCTCCGGCGACTTTGTCTCAAAACACGTATATTCCACCGTCATGGATGAATACTCTTTCTCTCTCGTCGAAAACTACTACTAGTAGATCCAAATTTTTCGAGTTTGATATGAACGAACACTCTTTCTCTCTCACTTTGACAGGTTCAGTTTTTTTTTTTTCAATTTTTCGATCTGATTTTATAATTTTGTAGTCAACAATTTTCTGTTTTCGGATCAACAATTTCGTTTTAAATTTTTTCACTTTTTAGATCTAATTTTCTGTTTTATTTTTGGAGTTTATCGTAGTCTATTTCGTTTTTCATTATTTAGATCTAATTTTATGTTTTAATTATCAAATATGAAAATTCATTTTTTCATTTTCAGATCTGAAAAATAAAAATGTTCTAGATTCAGTTCATGCATCTGAAAATTATGGCAATCTGTTTTTACACTTTTTATATCTGATTTTTTTTTTTTGGCATTTATCCTAGTCTAGGATTTTCTTTTTAATTTTATGAAATTCTCATTTTCATTTGCACATTTGTGCTTGGTTCTTCTCGAAGTCTTCTTCGTCGGAAAATATCGGCAACTGCTTACTTTCGTCCTCAATTATTTTCATTTTAGTTTTACATTTTATTTACATTTGCAATGTAATTTGTTTATATTTAGTTTACATATTTTTGTGTCTCATTCTAAATTTTGTAATACATATTTGACATTATTAATATAAAATACGGGTTACTAATGTCTGACATTGTCTCCAAATTCTTTACCTTATTAATAATGTTCGTTTAGTTTAAGCATTAGTATATGAAAAAAAAAACTATAAAGCTGAAAAAAGACAAAATATGAAAGCTTAAAACTCATATGCGTCGCATGTTGTGTTTTATGCGACACAAATGAATGTTGATGAGAATTGGCATGGTTCAGCTGTTGGGAATTGGTCAGATTGTTTTGTTGGTACTTGGGAGAGCTATCTGTGTCGCACCTTGTGTACCGTGCGACGCAAATAGTTGTCTGCTGTCATTTGCGTAGCACCGTATGCTATGTGCGACGCAAATGGTTAAAAGATCTACGTCGTTTCTTAATACGACGCAAGTCACTTATTGGTCATTTGCGTCGAGACCTGTGCCGTCAGACCTATGTCCGACATAAATAGGGGTCCCAGGTCCGATGCAAATCAACCTTTCTCTACTAGTGTTAAATTTTTGCTCTTTATAAGCTTCCTAACAATGAGACTAAAGGCATTCTTAAAATTCCCCCAAATCCCCCCTCAACTAGGTTACAATTTATCGATTAATATGATGTGTTGCTCTGCAATCAATTGATCGAGGAATTTCGCTTGCTTGATTATTGTTACTGCCATAAATTAAAGTTGAATTTTCTCAAAATGCAAATTAAGATTCATAACATTGGGTAAATTGGGAAATTTGGAGAAGAGTGATTTACTATTTTGTTCCAAAAAGCTCAACTTTCCTTATGCTTATTAATAGCTTTGGGGTTAACCAGGCATTTTAATTGGTTAAAATGTCTTCCTCCTTTCAATCTCTTGATCTGAAGGTGAAATGCAGTTGTGATATTCCAGCATCCATTAAGAAGGCTTGGACCACTGATGATCCAAGGAGGAGATTTTTATCGTACAAATTCTATGAGCCTTGAATTGAATGGTGTAGGTGCAATTATTTTAGTGGTATGATACGGAGCAACTTCAATTCCATGGTAAAAGGTTGAAATAGATCAACTTGTCCTAGACAAACAGTTACTGATCCTTGAAGATGTTAACTTGAAGACTAAATTGACAGATGTTTGTGGCGAAACAAAAGTAGTTTAAATTGGGTGAAAGTAAGATTGAGGTGGGTGAGAGGAATCTATGGTAATAAAGATGAAGGTGGAGAGTGAAAAGAAGATAGGAAATTTCGAGTAGTTGGAAATTGAGATAAATTAAAACTTTATAGATAAAGAGTGGGTACCACAAGACAAGAAATTAGACGGCAATCGAGGTAGTAATAATCTAGCTTTTAAAACAACAAAGGTAGTTAATTTTTTTTGTTTAGAAGAAGAGTGTTTTGTTAGAAACAACCTTTTAAAACTGATATTTTGTGATGAACAACCTTATAATTTTTTTTTTTGTAAGAAACAACCTTTAAACTCTATTTTCTTGTCAGATCAAACTTATCAACCATTTTTCGACATTGACTGGATTTTTACGACATTGACTTCTTTTACCCCCCAATCTCCTCAATTTCCCTCTAGTTTATGTCTTATATACCCACCCTCTTTCAAACCTAAATAAATTATTCTCTCTCTCCCTTCTCTTGCACTTCCTTAGCATTGAAGAACAACATTGAAGTCTCTCCTCCGACAATAATCAATTAGTATCTGCAACAAGTAAGAACATTGAATCGTCTCCCTTCCCCCTTTCAGTACTTCATTTCTCTCTCTTCTCATACTGTTTATATCTCTCTTAAAAACCACCACTAGTGGAAAAAAGAAGTAGGGCTGCGCTGAAAATGGCATGTAGGGCTGCGCTTTTTGAGGACAGCCCTTTCCATAGCAGCCCTTCACTTTTCAAGTAGGGCTGCGCTAGTCCAGCGCAGCCCTTCAAGTAAGAAGGGCTGCGCTAGTTGACAAAAAGCGCAGCCCTTCAAGAAAAAAGGGCTGCGCTAGTTCTAAAAAGCGCAACCCTTTTGTGAAAAAAGGGCTGCGCCTTTTAGAACTAGCGCAGCCCTTCTTTCATAAAAGGGCAGCCCCTTCTATGAAAGAAGGGCTGCGCTTTTTGAACTAGCGCAGCCCTTCAAACATAGAAGGGCTGCGCTAGTTCAAAATAGCGCAGCCCTTCAAGTAAGAAGGGCTGCGCTAGTTTGAACTAGCGCAACCCTTCTTACATAGAAGGGCTGCACTAGTTCAATCTAGCGCAGCCCTTCTCATATATATATATATATATATTTTTTGTATATAATTCTGCACATTCACGGCCTGCATGCTTCCAGACCTGCACACACACAGCCCCCACTGCCCCCACCCCCAGCCCCCACTGCCCACCCCACTCCCCACCCCCAGCCCCACCCATTGCCCACCCCCACCCCCACCCCACTGCCCACCCACCAGCCCCACCCTGCACCCCCATCCACAGCCTACCCACCCCACCACTCCACCCCCACCCAAAACCTCCCTTGGACAAAAAAAAAGCGCAAATAAAATACGATAATATATGACAAGTGGAGAAAGGTAATAATTAACTTCTATATATTTAATAATGTAAAAAGTGTACATAGGATTGATAGAAACTTTTACATTCGGGCTAAAATCATCCTATGCAATCATCGGTAATGTGGGACGCCAACTTATCCCGAACTTCATCAATTTCTTTTTGGTGAAGTTCCTCAAACGTGGTGTGGAATTCGCATAAACCTTGCAAAACAACCAAGGAATAAACACACATATAAGAATTCATCATTTTACCGTAGTTAGTACTTCTAAAAATGACATATACCTTCCCGAAATTCAATCAAAATCAAATGCAAGCCTAAAAGTCTACACACTAGTTATAATATATCTCATATAATCATGTTCAAAGAGAATTTGGGGTTAAATCACTCCATAAGTACATTTTGGGAGCGAAAAGGCCAAAATAGGCCGGAAATGGCCTTTTCGTTCCCAAAATGCAACCAACAACAAATGAAGCCTAAAATCACATACTAGTTATATTATGCCTCATATAATCATGTTCAAAGAGAATTTGGGGTTAAATCACTTCATAAGTACATTTTGGGAGCGAAAAGGCCAAAATAGGCCAAAATAGGCGGAAATGGCCTTTTCGTTCCCGAAATGCAACCAACAACATATGCAAGCCTAAGAATCTACATACTAGTTATATTATGCCTCATATAATCATGTTCAAAAGAATTTGGGTTAAATCACTTCATAAGTACATTTTGGGAGCGAAAAGGCCAAAATAGGCCGGAAATGGCCTTTTCGTTCCCAAAATGCAACCAACAACAAATGCAAGCCTAAGAATCCACATACTAGTTATATTATGCCTCATATAATCATGTTCAAAGAGAATTTGGGGTTAAATCACTTCATAAGTACATTTTGGGAGCGAAAAGGCCAAAAAAGGCTAAAATAGGCCGGAAATGGCCTTTTCGTTCCCGAAATGCAACCAACAACATATGCAAGCCTACGAATCTACATACTAGTTATTATTATGCCTCATATAATCATGTTCAAAGAGAATTTGATGTTAAATCACTTCATAACTACATTTTGAGGCCTAAAAGGTCAAAATAGGCCGGAAATGCAACAAACAACAATTGGAAACCTAAAAGTTACATACCTTTCGAAGATCACCAACATCTTTGCAATAGTTGACGATATCGAGCATGAACCTCACGACGTAATACCCACACGCAAGTCCACCTTCTTGTACCGGACACTAAAATTCACCAAAGATGCAATAAATGACATGTTAGATGTGTATTATGTGTTTCTATTTTTTGGATGCAAAAAATTACTCATGCTACCTCGACTAAATACCAAACAGGAGGTTTCCTTGTCGAAGTCCAGATGCACTACGCTTCTTCATCACACTACATCAATAGATTATTATAAGATTAGATGTACATTTAATATTTAATAAGCTAAGTGTGCATATAGTTTCGATTAGGCTACCTATTTAACAATGATTTGACTAGTAAGGACCGTATTGTTCCTTTACGCAAAGAATCAAAGTGGTAGACTTCGTTACGTGACAAACATATTGCAATCAGTGTCCAATGGTTCCTACAACAATAAAAATGTTATTCTTATCGTAGAACAACTAATAGGTAGGTCAATTTAATTAATAAAAAAGTGAGTTTAAGAAGCATACGATTCAATGTAAGGAAGAAGAATGATCTTATATCCAATACGAGAACATGCGTTCAAAGATTCCTTGAGATATGCTTTCACCTCCTCTTCGTTTTGTACGCAACTGTCGTCTCGTACAAAGCTTGGACATAACCAACCAAACATTGGCTGACTAGATCGCCTCAAATCATAGTATAATAGCCTGAGAATTCATATTGATACAAATAAAACTTACTTATTATAGAAGTTATTATTAGTTGGATTGAATACTACTTAATTAAGGCATATATGTATATTTATTAATTTAAATATACTAATAAAGTATTACCTCATGAATGTTTGTATCATGGAAACATTCAACTCGTCCCCAAGTAAGAATTCTTTGATATCAACCTTAGAAAGAAAGGTCATGTTTCCTCAATGTAGTGGAATTGGTGGTCCGACAACTTAATCTCAATCATTGCTTCATCGTCTGCATCGCTAACGCACTCATGTAGCCAGAAGCACGGTTGAGTAAGGCCTTGCACCACCTCCATATCCGTAATGAGTGGAGACTTTGCCGTAGAAACATTTACTTGGGCACGTCGGCCTCCCTGAGGTGAAGCTACCTTCTTTCCCTTCCTGTCGGCCTTCCCCGAACACTAGTAATTAGTTAAATTAAAAGATATTACTGACAATCATATATAGGAACTATAAAAGAAAACTATATATGTATATAACTTATGTTAGACATTGTACCTGATCTGATAACCGCACCAATGCACGCGGCCATAGAATATAACTGCCAAGGGTATCAGACAATAACTGTACACCATCTCCTGCATTCGGCAGCGGAAGAGGAAATGCTTCGAAATCGGGCACAATGTCTGAAACGCTGACCACATAGTGAATATCAGCGACTGGCTGGTTGTGCAATCGTACCCGGTCCCTAGGGGGCTGTACAGATCCATAAGCCACGATAGTGAAACGACCATGACCATCTCCTTGATTTAGTAGCTCACATGGTGTCTCTACCTTTAAAAAAAACTCTATTAGTTAGTTATTATGAAACAACATATTTAAGAACAATAGTTGTGATATTAAATGATTCCGTCAACTCCGGATATGGATGAGGCTACGTAGGAACAGGCTGCGCAGGAACACCGCCCTGCGGGAAAGCACCAAAAGTCGGTAAGCCCATCTGGCGTTGAAATTCTGAGTCATCTCCGCTCTCAGCTCCTCCCGAAGCTCGGCTTTCATAGCCTCCACATCTATGGCAGCTGCTGAATTGACACTAGAGGCACTGGATCTTGACGTAGAGGTGTATTGATCACCATACACCTTTCTCACCCCGAGGCGGACACCTCCTACGCCCCTCACACGTCCATACTGGTCCCGTCCTAGAGTCTCGTGTAAGGCATCAACTTGTCCTCTAGGAGTGAACTCACCAGTTGTCTCCTTTTCCTTCAAGCCAATCTGCCTAAAAATTTACATACTAGTTACATTATACATCATATAATCATGTTCAAAGAAAATTTAGGGTTAAATCACTCGATAAGTACGATTTGGGAGCGAAAAGGCCAAAATAGCCGAAATAGGCCGGAAATGGCCTTTTCGTTCCCGAAATGCAACCAACAACAAATAACGACCTAACAATCTCATACTAGTTACATTATACATCATATAATCATGTTCAAAGAAAATTTGGGGTTAAATCATCGATAAGTACGATTTGGGAGCGAAAAGGCCAAAATAGGCCGAAATGGAGAAATTACAACACTGAGTTTATGTCTCATGATTTATTGACTTCCGCCGTTTCACAGGATCCTCAAGTACATTTATCCCTTCCGTGTGATCTACACGCATATAGTTCTCCGACATATTTACATCATCTTCCACACAATTTCAGGATAGGTAAAGGGGGGAGGTCCTCAAATGCATCATATTCTTCCTCATTATCAACATCACCAATACCGAGGATACTCCTTTTACACAACAATTGACCACTTATGATCAGCAGGATCAGTTACAAAAAATACTTGCTTACTTGTGATGCAATTACAAATGGCTCCTCAGTTTCACGTAGACGACTAAGGTCAACAAGAGTGAAACCGCAAGGATCATCGTTTCTTACACAACGTCGATTATTGTCAACCCACGTGCAACACAAGAGGCAAATATTAAAAGTACAGTAGTCCAGCTCCCATATTTCTTGTATTCGCCCAAATAGTTGCTTTCAGCATGTACAGGCGACTTATCTTTCGAGCTTGCATATTGTGTAGACGACGCCACAAGTGAAACACCACTATTTTGTTGCGATCTTGACTTGAGATCTTGACGTTCAGTCCAAAACGTATACCCATTAATATCATAACCCTCATAAGAGCGTACAGCTTCACGAGGACCAAATGCTAACCACTTGACTGTTTCAGGAACACTTTCATCCAAATCATTGAGTACTCGTTTATGAAACCAATCAATGAAAGTCTTGTTATGCATTTGCGTCAATGCCCTCACTCCTTTTCCAGGATTGCTAACACGTAATTCCTCCATATGTTCACTTAAATAAGGATGGACATCTGGTACGTGATGCAATACAAATAAGTGAGCTTGTTTACGCTTTTCTACGGAAGGTGTGATCAATTTTGAACCAATTGTACCCTTGCCCTCAAGTCTGCCCTCGTGTCGGGATGTCGGAAGTCCAACAGGATCAACACTAGCAAAATACTCAGCCACAAAATTACTGATCTCTTCACCCACAATCCCTTGAATTATACTACCTTCTGGTTGTGCAGGATTCGAACTTTATCCTTCAAAGTTCCCATATATCTCTCAAAAGGATAGCACCACCTCAAAAACACTGGACCACACAGCTTAATTTCTCGAACTAGATGGACAATGAGATGGACCATAATGTCAAAGAATGCGGGGGGAAATACATCTCAAATTTGCATAGAGTTTCAACTACTCTGACTGCAAGGAATCGAGGGTCGACGGGTCTAGGACTTTGCTGCAGATTGAATGAAAAAATGAACACAGTTCTGTAATGGTGTGCCTCACATGCTTTGGAAGTATCCCACGAATTGCAATCGGTAAGAATACTTGCATCATGACATGACAATCGTGCGATTTCATACTCGATAACTTCAACTCACCATTTAAGGTAACAAAGCGCTTCATATTCGATGAGTAGCCAGTAGGGACCTTAATGCCATACAATGACTCGCAAAAAATCCGTTTCTCTGCACGCGACATCGTGTAGCAAGCTGGTGGCAAATAATTCTTCTCCGAATCCTCCACCTTTTTACTTTTCTGTGTTTCATCATCATCAACCCTTTCCTCCCCTCTTTTCTTCTTCCTTCCGTCCCTTTTCTGAGCCCACAACTCTGGTCGAATCCCCTCTTTTTCCAAGTAAAGTCGTGACGCCTTAACATCTTTTGTCTTGCCCGGAATATTCATAAGTGTCGCGATAATAGCTTCACAAACATTCTTCTCTATGTGCATGACATCCAAACAATGTCTGACCTTTAGATCTTTCCAATATGGGAGTTTCCAAAAAATGGACTGTTTTTTCCATAATCCTGTAGGTCTATCAACCTCACTAGCAGGTTTACCAAAGACTGTTTCAATGCCCTTCACCTGATTATAAACTTCAGTACCAGTTAATGGTCTATGAGCAACTTCTTCTTCAACCGTCCCATCGAATGCCTTCTTCTTAAACCGATAGGGATGGTCGCGGCTGAGGAGCCTTCGTGTGCGCATATACACATGTTTGCAGCCCTTAAGGTGTGTAGATTTCATGTCATCTAAACAAATCGGGCAAGGTTGTTTTCCTTTAGTCTTATACCCAGATAAGTTCCCATAAGCTGGATAATCGTTCATAGTACAAAAAAGCATGGCACGCAGAGTGAACATCTCATTAGCATACGCATCAAATACTAACACTCCTTCGTTCCACATCTTCTGTAAATCTTCAACAAGCGGCTGAAGGTATACATCTATGTCATTTCCAGGTTGTTTGGGCCCCGATATAAGAAGCGACAACATCATGTACTTGCGTTTCATGCACAACCAAGGAGGCAAGTTGTAAACCACTAAAACTACTGGCCATGTACTATGCTGCGAGCTGAGATTGCCAAAAGGGTTCATGCCATCCGTACATAATCCAAGCCTCAGATTCCTATCCTCATTACCAAATGACTTATGCACCCTGTCGATAGTTTTCCACTCAGGCGAATCAGCCGGATGCTTGAGCAGACCGTCTTTCTTCCTACGATCTGCATGCCACCTCAAATTCTTCGCATCTCCTTTAATTGAGAACATGCGCTTAAATCTAGGTATTATGGGTAGATACCACAACACCTTGGCTGGTGGTCCTTCACTACCTCCAGCTCCTTCACGCTTGTACCTCGACAATCCACAACGTGGACACTCATGTAAATGCTCATACTCATTACGATAAAGCACACAATCGTTAGGACAAGCATGTATCCGCTCGTACTCTAAACCCAAAGGACACATCAGCTTCTTCGCATAATAGTACGACTTTGGCAGTTCATTTCCATCAGGGAGCATCTCAGCTAAAACTAAAAACGATGTGAAACTAGAGTCCGTCCAACCAGCGTTCGACTTAATGTTGAACAGTGTTACCACCGCGGAAAGTTTGGTGTACTTTGTACAACCTGGATACAACGGCTTTTCAGCAGCCTGAGACATAGACTCAAAAATACGAGGTCGTCTACACGACTGATCTTCAACCTCGTGTATCATCTCGTCTACCCGATCCCTATCATCATCTCCAAATTCATCATCCAAATTCTCATCCCCTAACTCATCATCATCCTTCTTTTTTTTCTTCACATACATCATTCTTTACTCCAGAGCTTCCCATATACCTCCCCTGCTCACCATGCCAAATCCATACGTGGTATTGAGGCCTAAACCCACGGCAAAGACATGCTCCCTAACCACATGTATACTACTAACCTTGCTCACATTTCTACAATCCAAACAAGGACAATAAAAGTCGACTGCTCCAGAGGATGTTTGATATTCTAATGCACTTCTACAGAATTCCGAAACCCCATTCACAAACTCAATCGATTCACGACTACCATACATCCAAGTACGATCCATCTCATTCAAGAAGACCACCTCTAATAATTAAACACAACATTCATTATAATGCATCAATCATTATTAAAGTACACACACTCACATATTCAAATCACACACGTATACAACAAGCTAAGATAGTCACATGTTCAATTGTATGCATGCAGTCAAAGGTCCTTATCACTCCAACCTAACCCATCCTTGGACGTCTAATCTCACTAGTGAATATATGCCAACTTTTCAATTCTAAGGAAAATCCGGCAGCATTTCCCTACAGTTCTCCAAGTACACAATGTAGATAATTGCTTATCTACATATGTACCCAGAGAACAATGTAGCGAAACGATAAGCCAAGATTTTCCTCAGAATTGAAAAGAAGACACACATTCACCACCTAAGTGAGATCAAACGTCCAAGAACAGTCCCAAACCGGGGACTATTCAAGACTTACTCCTAATGAGTAAGTCTTGAACGGGTATCTAGGCATATATGATGATGATTAAACAACTTGTAGATTTTCATATATAGCTAAATCACATTGCGTTTTCATACAATCTCATATCAACAAATAATATATATATACATTATAAAAATACATATATCATTCAATAATTATCAACTCTTATCAATTTAAGACATACAACTTTGTCTACATGTTAAAGTAGTTACCTCTTAACACCAACGACGACAATGAGAGAGAAAAGAGATATTGGACTTTATTGCCTTCCTTAGCCTCTTCTTCCTACATTAACAAAACCCACATTGCACATTAATCATTTAATTCAATATTAAGAAAAAATAAAGTAACTTAAAAACAAAATTAATTCATACCTAATTAACCACTCAAATGGTGGAGAAAAGAAGAGAAGAGAAGAGAATGGCGGCGTTGCACGTGGTGGTGCAATGTGGTGCGCAAGGAGGTGGGAAGCAGTGGTGCGCAAGGTGGTGGCTGCAGCAGTGGTGGTGCGCAAGGAGCAATGTGGTGGTGGTGGTGCGCGAGGAGAGTGGTAGCAGCAGTGGTGGTGGTGGTGGTGCGCAAACCCAGTGGTGGTGGTGCGCATACCCAGTGGTGGTGGTGGTGGTGCGCAAGGAGAGTGGTAGCTGCAGTGGTGGTGGTGGTGTTAGGGCTCGAGAATTTTCGCTCATAATAGACTAAGGGAGGAGAGGGAAAGTGGAATGAATGAGTAATTAGGCGCGCATAGGAAGTATCGAAAAAAAAAGAAGCAGGTAGTAGGGCTGCGCTAGTTTTAAAAAAGCGCAGCCCTACCTAGAAAAGGGCTGCGCTTTTTAAAAAGCGCAGCCCTTCCCAAAAGGGCTGCGCTTTTTTAAATGCGCAGCCCTTCACTTTGGGAAGGGCTGCGCTTTTTAAAAAGCGCAACCCTTCCAATTGAAGGGCTGCGCTTTTTTGAAAAGGCGCAGCCCTTCATATTTGTAGGGCTGCGCTTTTCCAAAAAGGCGCAGCCCTTCAACCATAAGGCTGCGCTTTTATCAAAAGCGCAACCCTTCTGTTTTTTTACCCTAGTGCACATATTAAGTTTGCAAGAATGCCTAATTCAATTAAAAAGAGAAGCCCGAATTGTTTTGAAGAAATTTTATGAATTGAGATGAAGAACCCTAAAACATAAAAGCAAAGAAGATTTAGGAATCAAGAATCCTAAACTTACCAATTCAAGATCCTGATTGGGGAATTTATTTGGGAAAAGTTGGAAGAGAGGGAAACAATGGTTAAGCGTGGAAGAGATGGAAAGAGTAGTTAAGTGTGGAAGAGAGGGAAACAAGGTTACATATGGCGAAATATGAAGGAAAATGAAACTATAAAACAAATAAAAGAGAGGGAAGAGGGGGTAAAAAAAAGTCACTGCCGAAAAAATCCAGTCAATGCCGAAAATGGTTAATAAGTTTGATCTGACAAAAAATAGAATTTGAAGGATGTTTCTCACACAAAAAAAAAATTGGGTTTTTCTATGATATACCCCTGTGTTTTTTAAAATTCTACGCTATACCCCTAACGTTTTTTTTGTTTTATACTATACCCTTATATTTTTTAAGTTTCCTACACATTACTCAGAATATGTATTAATGAAGACGAATGTTAGAAATCCCAACCAAACCTTTATTTAGTAGTTTAATAACCATGAAATTCTTCATTTGAATCTTCTAAGTTCTTCCCAAAACCTTCTCAGTTAGTTCAATCTTCTATTCTTGTCACTTGAAATCCCTAAATCACATTGTGAAACTGTAAAATTTGCTCTTTCCGAAAATTGGAGTTCCATTGAAGATAAAAGTGGAGACGGAAGATGAAAGTGCAAAACCAAGAGTATCTTAAAGGAGAACCAAGATTCAGGTAATTTTTTTTATTATAAGTTGTTAAATTGTTAAATTCCTGAATTTGCATTTGTTTCAGTGAAGTTTAAAGTTTGATTGAGCTGTTAAATTTATGGAGGAGAAGATCAACAATGAGAACTTTTGAGAAAGAGAGAGAGAGAGGGGGGGGGGGAGAGAGAAGTTGAGCAATGCGCATTTAAGAGAGAGAAGAACCAATGGAAGAGAATTTTCCTCCAACCGTTGTTAAAACGAATAATTAACAACGATAATAATTAATTGACAGTAAACGTTAAGTACACTTAACAGAGGAGTACTGTTTATAAAACTTTAAAAGCTCAAGGATACGGTATAGAATAAAAAACATTATGGGTACAACGTAGAATTTTAAAAAACACATGGGTATATCATATAAAATAATAATAAAAATTATTAGGTTATTTATCACAAAACGCCACTTTTAAAAGCTTGTTTCTGACAAAATTTTTTTTTTTTAAAAATAGAAAGGTAATAATTTCAATAACTTGCTAAAAGAAAGGTGATTTTCCAAAAATAGCCCTATTCTAAATGAAAATTTCTTCAACAATGGTAAAAGTTTCAACAAAAAAACCCATCAAGTAACAACATGATTGAAATTTGTATCTCCGATCAGCAATAATTGTGTTTATAGCATGCTTTCATATCACATCATTTGGTAAAAGTATTTTCACAATTTAATAAAGTTGGCAACTGTACCGGTTGTTGAAGAGCTAGATGAGCAAGAGCAACTAAAATTGCCCTGAAATAAAAGCATAGTGAATGAACACTGTCCAAAATCAACCTCCAACGTTTACATTTTCATGATCTTCAGATTACAAAGATTGTACTTCTTATATTATTTTTCCTCTGATGACACTTTGTTGAAAGAAAATTTTACACATCTATGATATAGGAGTAACACAAAAAAAGAAGAAGCCACAAGGCTTAACTCAAGGCACACAGAACCACCCAACATTTGGGAAAAAATCAACAAATTAATATCACAAAAAACCTATCTACACTATTTAGACAACAATTAACACTAATTAAGTACACTATACACCTATGAAGCCCCGGTATAAAGACACGTTTACGAAACCTGAGCCATCTTTTAGCTAGTGAAGTTCGGAAATGGATGAACTTCCGTGCTACATAGCTATACACTTACATTTGTATGTATAGACATTATAAGAATAAGAAATTCATCCAACAGAATGGCGCCTTCGCCTCTGGAAGAAGAATCGCGATTCCGAGTTAGCCTTAGACCCTAATGGCTTACCAGTACTGTTAAGCCGAAAAAGGGCATTAAGCTTACTAAGTTTCTTGGTAAATGACTTGAACAACTTATTTGCAGGATGTGTTCTTACCAGTTCTTGTTTCATAGAAACATGATCTTTTTCTAAGTCAGTTAACCTCATTCGCATCCTTGCGACTTCCAACTTAAGCTCGCGATTCTCTCTTCGAACAGAGGCGTAATTGTCCCTAGGAGATATGGCTCCACTTCCTGCTCCACTGCTTGATCTTTGTGGGAAATGATGTCCATTGACTGATCCAAAGAATAGCTGGTTGTGGCCTCCATTCATAGCATTTCTAAGCCTGATTTGTTCGAAGTAGAGTACTTGAACTGCCATTTGTACTGGCAGTCGTTCATTCTGAGCTGCATGACTGCATGCTTCTTGGGAGAGTTTTTGACAATCGATTGTTTTGCATAGTCGGTATCTTTCTGAGTCCTTGATATTTGGATGAACCTGAAAGGAGTATGTAAAGTTACTCAGTATTTTTCAATATATAGTACCTTAAAGGTATTGATTCAAGGAGGAAGGGGGGGCGTGGGGGAGGGAGGGATGACGGAAGCGGCAAGGAAAGAATGGCTTACCTTAAGGAAGATATCAGCTGCTCTATAGAGGCCATCAGTAACAACGCGAGCATGATCCGGCAGCAATTCCGCAAGAGCTATGAATTTGGATGGTGTCAGGTTTGAATCCAACGCAACTTCTGCAAGAAAGTTGTCTAACAACTTGGAAACCTTTATAATTGAGCTTTGCTTAGGAGATCCAGGGCTATCAAAACTATACATCATCTCACTCTGATCCCTCAAAAGAGTATCATCGTCATCATCGTCATCCTCATCCAAGTTCAGAAAGGTAGAGAAAATCCTCAACACTGAATCAATATCATACATGGGACTATGATTGTTCCCATGGGAACTAGAAGGAATAAGTATATCTTCCAAGATTGCTTGGTCTAATTGCAAGCCAATCCTTCTCTCTAAATCCGTCCTACATGATGTAGATGCTAACTGTGCAATCGCACTCTTCAATAAGCTCGAAAGGAATGCCATAGGAACAGTGCTTTTCCTGGATTGTGTTGGTAACAAGCTTACCATTGCTTCAACAAGTGTTCTTTGTTTCTTCTGAAGTTCTAAATCTATGTAATTTCCCTTTTGAAGTTGTAGGTCTCTTACAACTACACCTTGAAGTGATGTTTGAGCATAGTTTATCAAAATCTTGCTGATAATATCTTGTTTAAGACCCTTCAATTTCACTGCTGATAAAACCCTTTTAAAATAATCAAGATTTAAGACCGTCAGTGATTTCCCCCACCAATTTGCCGGTGTTTCTGGCTCCAAATTTGATAACCCTTTGGTAACAAAATTATGCTCGAGTTTCAATAATCCCGAACAAAGTTGTTCCTTGCTAGCATTGTTAGCAATTGCTGTAACTATCCTGTCAACAAGATTAATGTCCTCTGCTATAGGCAACAGTGTCTCGCATCTGTGTAGAACCAATATAGAATTTGATATATTAGTGAGGACCGTGTCTTTTAGATATACCTCAGTTCGTGTTTCCAAGCTCTTTTCTGCATAATCATCGGTCATTTCGAGGAAATGTGCTGCACACCGCAGCATAGCTACATTTGAAAGAGTGATCTCGACATTGATTCCATAACAGAACTTGGCAGCAAGCTCAAATGCCTCTGATCCACCAGGCACTGTAGGAAGACTAATCCTCGATGATTTTGAATCTTTAGCCTCCAATAAGAGTTTCCGGATTCTTCCACTGCGAGAAACAAGAGGAAACTGCAGAGAAATGTGTTATAGCCCTAAAATAGTATCACACATTCTGTTTTTTTTTTTAACAAGTCTACTATGCTACCCTCATTTTGTATATAGCTAATTGATAGTAGATATAATTGTGTAATGGTCCCCTCGATCGTGCATATTTAATTTCCTATTTAGCTCAATTCCTCATCTTTCAATATGAGGCAAAACTAATCAGTATATAAAGAAAGCCACAAAAAAGAACAAAGCTAAAAGGTGCAGTTTTGTTCTCTATATATATATAATACTGCCAATTAACTATTTTAAAGTGAGATGTATACGTTGTATATTATGTAGACTTTAATATATCATGTTAATCTTAATATCTGACAACAGATAACGAGAACCTAATGATTCTGTTTTTCTTTTAATGAAAAGAATAAAACCTCGAAACAGAAAACGATAACAAACCAAAGCTGCCTTAGTATAAAAACTTGAGTAGCAGTAGCCAGTATGAGATAGAGTGCTTACTTTGTGAAGTGCGAAGCTGGACCCGCCCATTTCAATGGTGAGATCACTAGTAACATCAGATATTGGCCTGAGACAAGAAAACTAATAAGAATTTGAGAAGTTTCATATAGACAAAGACATAAAGGTTGGATACTTGGATTCAATCTAAAACACAAACTGCACCTATACATGCTTTTGCTATGCTTTCTCTTACTCTTTTCTTTTCCTGTGACAGCACACATTAGACCATATAATTCATTCTGAATTATTCAGCTCAATAACTAGAACAATGTTTTTCATTATAAAGTTGGCATCTAATAGAATTCAAAGTAGCCCATTCATTTATTGTCATATGACTTTGACATAAGCTGGTCGGTCCACATGAAAAAATAATTTTGTTTTTGGTAGAGAAATTTTCGTGGGGTCTTTCTGAAACATAAGTGTTGAAACATGAGGTTGAAGTTGATTCTTGAAATGTACCAGATTTGGTTAGTAGTCAATGTAAAGCTATAAGATGACAAAATTATCAATCGAAATGCTTTTTATTTTTGCCGTACAATATGTTAATTCCTCCTCAAAGAATGATCAATCATCTATGTGGACAAAACTATAGTTCATCAATCATCTAAAAATGAAATTTTGATGCAGGTTGGTGGATAGACAGATCAGGACCAGGCTCGTGATTCAGTCATTTTCAGCAAGAGTGTAAGGGTTTATCTAACTACAATAAACAATAATGAACAACTAAGCCCTTTTCTCTTTTTAGATTTATTTTCCATTATGTTCACCTTAGCTCATTAAATTTAATTTAGTTTAGTTCAATTCAGCTCAATATTTTAATTATTATTTTTGTTTTATTATTACTATTACAATTAATTTCGTATTTTTTTTTCTTTCTTATTATTATCATCATTGTTAGTAATAATAATTAATAATATTATTATTATTATCATTAGCATTTCAATTCAATTCAACTCAGTTTCAGATCGTTCAAAAGAATGGGGCCTAAGTCTTTGTTTAACGAAACTCTAATTTATAACGGGCCCACACTTTTAGGCCATGGTGTGACGCCGGCTACCAAGAATGCATAAATGGATCAGTAAAAATGCATGAATGAGGGAACCGATAAGCACTAATAAAATGAAAGGAAGCCCTATCTTCACGTGAACCAATGTAAATGAAACTTATTACACCTAAGTGGACATAAACACCTTCTAAATTTATCTTTTTTTAAGATGAAAGAGAACCGACCCATAATAAGGTTCTCGTTAATGCACCAATGACTTATTAGCAAAGCTTTCATGGTAATACTGATAAAGTCATGGTATTATATTTAATTTTGCACAATCCTTGCTATGACCCCTCTATCCAATAGCAAACTACAGAGTATAGAACCGATCACACTGTACTCTTAACTCTTAGGCCTTAACAACAATGGCAGTTGTTATTTTTTTAAAAAAGTTTCCAAAAAACAAAATCTCAACCTAAATCTTGTTTCTTCTACTCTTCGTCTCTTCCGGCATTCCGGCTTCTGCAACCCTCGTCCACTTTTCCTTTACTCTCTCTCGGTGTTCTTCTTCCTACTTTTGCTCATCGTTGATGCTGAGTCGGGTCCTTATTTTTCTTCGAGTCTCTTATCTCTATCTCTTATTCTCTTCCCGCCGCTTGGAGATAGAGTTCCTCCGTCGTCGTCTGTGTATGGATCTTGATCTCTTAATCTTTTATTTTTCTTTTTCTTTTTCTTTGATGGTTTAATCGGAAATTGGATATTTAGATGCGTCAATTTCATTTGTTAGTGAATGAATTATTAGAATATTGTTATTTTATTGTAATTCTGGAAATGAATTTTTAGCGAATAAATTGTTAGCAAATTTTTAGTGATGAGAATTTTTAGTAAATTGCTTGAATTTTCTTTCTTTCTTAGATGTTCTTACTTCTTTTCTCATCTTATATTGGCTAGTTGTTGATTTATAGAATGAACTTGTGATTTCTGATTTATCAATTGTGGAATTACAAATTTGTGGCATTTGAATGGTGCATTGTGAATTTTCAACTATGAATTAACATATGTGAATGCTAGAATAATATAATAATTAAATTATGATGTCGTGGATGTGTGATATGTGCTTTGATGTCGGTTTATAGTAATATGATATCAAATTACAATGCGATTTAGAAAATGTTAGTTGAATTATTAAATAGTGAAACTATTGGATCGGACCGTCTGACCCAATAATACTATTAGACTGGCCGAGCCCAATTCATATTTCGCACGCGTGTGTTTTTTTTTTTTTTATTTTTTTATTTTTTGCTTTCCACTTCTCCCAGTTTATTCAACGGTTACCTCTAATTTAGCAGTTTTTCACTCCATTGCTAAATTTCAAACTCCATTCCTAAATTTCAAAATCTTTCTTATATTTTCTACTCCGAAATTCTCTAACCTCAAAGTTTTACGTTTGATTTCTACTTTTGCATTTGATCAACTCGACCATGGTAGTTAAGAGGGGAAGAGAAGATGATTCCAGGTATTTCGAAATTTTTTGGCCATTAATCTCTTGCTTGATAGTTTAGTTGATCTTTTTTTAAAAAAAAAAAATTTGTGTTGATCGTTTTTTTTCTTTAAATGTAGTTCTAACGCTTCTAAGAAGTTATAATGTTTTTTTTTGCAATTTTTGGAAAGAGGAGAGAGAGAATGAAAAGATAATGTTTTCCTTCTTGTGATATGATTTTTCTTTCATTTGGTCTTTTATGTTTTTTCAGTTGGTATTTAAATTCTTTCAGTTTGTGTTGTTTTTCTTTCATTTGGTCTTCTGTATTCTTTCAGTTGGTGTGTAAATTCTTGCAGTTTGTGTTGTTTTTCTTTCATTTGGTCTTCTGTGTTCTTTCAGTTGGTGTTTAAATTCTTTCAGCTTGTGTTGTTTTTCTTTCATTTGATCTTTTGTGTTCTTTTAGTTGGTGTGTAAATTCTTTCAGCTTGTATTGTTTTTCTTTCATTTGGTCTTCTGAACAAAAATTGAAACCAATTGAAAAAAATTTGAAACTAACGGAAAAAAAAAAAATGAAACCAACTGAAAATCGCCCGACCAAATATTATGGTCGGACGCGTCTGACCCAATACCTTCTCTATTAAATAAATTCTTGTGTTCTCTGCATTTGTGTATTTCAAAATCATGAACATAAAATATCTCAATTTTTTTCTTAAATAGGGACCCCCAATAAAAATTGAATTAATTCTAATTCAATTTTCCTTTCATCTCAACCAAGCTAGCTAGCAAAATTCTTCTTTACCGACCCGTGCTACCACTAAACCAAAATTCTAGATGCGCCCTATTTAACAAAAGTATTTTTTATAGTCTCGGGCTATGCCTCGGGTAATAAAAAATTTTATTTATTAATATAATGTTTTATGATAATAACACTAAATACAACTTAGTCTAGTGGTTAAAACTTTAGTATATGTACTTGAGGTCTTGGGATCAAACCTTATACTATGCAATTTCTTAATTTTTTTATTGTACACATAATTTCTTGTTTTCGCACGCCTTTTAATATATTTATATAGGTTTTTTGGACACTGATTAGTGATCAATTACCTTTGAAGGAATAAAAAAATTTATTAGATGGGAACCCACCAACTTTGTTTTGAAACTTGTTTAATACACTGGACATTTGATAATCACAAAATGGAATTATACTTGCATTATTGGTCATCAATTCATTTACAATTCTGTACGATCTAAAACTATAAAAGAACGAACAATCATCGTATTAAATGTAAACGGACTTGGTAATCCGTTGCAAGTGCTTAAAATGGTCAAGATATTTATAGAAAAGGGCAATGATTATTGAGTTACAAAAATCTGTAAAAGTGGTTGTAGACTTGTAGTGCACCGCCGGGACCATTTTTTAAGCAGCACATATATGTAGAGGGTACTTAAGAGTAAAGAATAGTCTAGTGATTAGAGTTTTCTTTTTGATTTCGGGAGGTTTTCGAATCGATTCTTACTCTGGATAAGTTGGGATTTCTTTATAAGTTTAATTTGTTTTCTTATTAAAAAAACTACTTTTTACCACAAATTTATTTCAAAATATTACCAGACGACCGTTCTATTAAGTTTAGTTGTTTGTTCCACCATTGACTTTCAAATTATTGTCCTCTAACCTTCTTCAACCTTTTCTCCACCATTCAGAACACTAATATGGGGAATTTTCTACCGTGTGTTTATGGGTTCATTGGACAAATCCCTCCAATTCGAGCTTCAAATTGGAGTTGATAAAAGCCACATGATTACCATTTGTAACTTAATGGCAGAATCGAATGGTCAAGCTTAACGAAAATCATTAACTGGTACTATCTGTTTCCATTGGTGGTTTGTTAAAAAAGTGTTTCCTATTTGCCTGAAATGTTTTCGTAAAGGCAAAAAAAAATCATTATTTTCTATAACAATAAAAAAGAGAAAAGGACTCCGCGACATATTGTTTGTGGTTGGATTTGTCGTTGATCTTTATTTGGCATAATTTATGGAAAATCTAGTGACAGAAAAGTCACCTTTCGAGGACTTTTTTTCCCATATTTACCATACCTAAATAGTCAGCTCTTCAGTGTCCTGAGTTTCACACAGCTAGCAACACCGTTAATTGTTCCAGAAAATGACCTGAATCCAAATCATTGAACGGTCTGACTCTCTAGCTTCTTGATTTTTTTTTTACAGTTTCTCTTATGACGTCTTGAACTCTACTAATGAAGGAGTTCTCACAACAAAACAACTTAAGGATTTGCAACCGTCGTACAATAATAGAGTGCCAATAACACCTACGTAGAGCAGAAAAAGGATTGTCTAGTTGCGCGTGCAATTGCATCAACAGAACGGCCCCGCTGTTTAGAGGGTCTAAAAGACTTATTAATTTTTTTTTTTTTCATATTGTTCGAACTCAAGCTTTATTCTTTCAAAAGTAATTTAACAATAATATAATATACAGAATACATTATTTATAATTTTTCAATCTATGCATAATACTTCTATATTTAGGACCCAAATTTATAATTAGCACAAGGGCCTCAAACTTTTTAGGAAAATTTGCAAAAAAAACCTTTTAAAAGTTCAATTTTGCGGAAAAAACAGTTTAAAGCATTTTTTGCAAAAACAAACAAACTTTATTTTTTCAAGATGAAATCTATTTCTATTGTTCGATGTGACTTTTAAGTTGCATAGGAGTTGTGTTGCAGTTAATGGAAATAAGGGGTAAAAAAAAAAAGATAGAATGACCACCACTATACATCTCAAAATACAGACGGAAAATGGGAATGAATTCCATCTTGCAAACAAAATTAAGTTTGTGTTTTTTTTTTTTCAAAAATGGCTTAAGAAGTTGTTTTTTTCCGCAAAATTCAACTTTTAGGTTTCTTTGGACAGGTTTTTCAAATTTTTAAGATGGCCTTGAACGGAAACGAGGGTTCTGAAAACATGCATAAAAGGTTTTAATTTGGAAACGGAGATACTCCAATCTCCATGTTCCAGCAACCATTCCTGAGTCCTGACTCCTGGGCATCATAAACTGAGAAACATCTCAATTACAAGAATGAAAATTACGTTTAGATAACAGAAGATTCTGAGGGATCATAGGTTTCCGTGCTACGTACATAAATAACACTTGAATTGCGTAGTTTGAAAAAGAAAGTGAAGGAGAGGAATACCATTCAGTAGCATGCTGCCTTGTGCTGGAACTCGGCCTAAAAGCTCTTTTCCCAGATATATTAGTCTTCAGATCACCCATAGTCACTACTCCCATCTTTGTCACAGTACAATGTCCTGCAATATTTTATCGATCACCTGTTTTCTTAACTGTTTTTTTACCAGTAATTTCCTTCCTTAATTTGCTATCAACACTTCATCTTTTCAGTTGATTTCTCATCTCGCTTCTACGTAGTTTTTACATATATCTGTTTTTCTCTGTGTTTATGTGTTTGTGCTAGTGAGTAGAGTGAGGTAACAGTTAGATGAAGTGATCCCACTTTTAAAATTTTGCGTAATGTATGTGTTTGTGTTAAGGGAAGGTTGTGGGGAGAAGATGTTTATAATTATTTGATTAAGGTAAAAGGTGAAGGAGATGAAGTTATGTTGACACTTTTCGGTGAAAAGTTGAGGGATGATTAACAATGCTAACAAAATATTAAAGTTTTGTGTTTTTCTTTTTGAAAAGTTAACTGAAAATAAATAAATAAAAAAGATTAATTTGGAGACACCAGCCGGATGAGTGATGAGATGCATTGCTTTTAGGGGGTTGGTAATCATGGCATAGTGAAAGCAACCTCATAAAGATTTGTTTAAAAATTGGAAATATGTGTAAAGAGAGTAGCTTTGAGTCCTTAGGCATGGAGTTATTGGGGTATTTATGTTTAATCATCAACACCATACGTAACTACTATTCTTAATGAATGGTCTATGCTCCTAGGTACACATTATGCTATACTAAAAGCTATTATTCTTTATGCAAATGGCTTTTTTTCCTAATGTTTTTTTACCACTTCATAATATAACATGTTATATCATAAATTATTAAATTATTATATAATAATATTTCACACTTATGTGAACTAATATGAGAGTTTCATATTGTAGTTGTGTTTTTATTGTCTACGCGCTCATTTTTAGTTACCTCTTTGTAAAAGTGTTATTGAAAAATATTTTAAAGTTAGCAAAAAGTCATTAAAAAAGACTCATGAACCTAATTGGATATTGAAAAACCACATGGACAACTTAAGGACCTATCAAATCTGTACCCGGACTTAACAAAAATAAACATGTGCAGTGATGAAAGCATTAAATCATACAATCATGCATATGAATTTTAATATAAATAATATATAGAAATAAAATACGAGACATTAGAAATGGATGTACAAGACTATCATCAATTCCTTCAAGATCTACATTATGACAAATAGATTGTTATTGAAAAAATAACTTAAATTGGAATTGACCCTCGTAAATGTATACCTTTGTCGCTTGGGTCTTATGTAACGATCTGTACAAGGAACAATTTTGAAGCTTCAGTGCAAACCAATAGAGTTTGAATGTATTTGAATATTGTATTATGTGTTTGAATGTATATAAGTATACATTGTTAAGTGTATGAATGTGTGTTGTTATCGTAAATAAAGAGTATAAAAAACGTTCACATAAATAACAACTATTGTATGGAAAGGAAGCTGAAAATGATCTAAGAGCCATTGCTTCGCGTTTCTGGTTTTTGTAAGTGGCATCGACATTGCATCAAACACACCTAAATCTATGCCTTTTTTTGTCCGTTTTAAGATTACTTTTTACCTTTGATGAAATTTATCTTTTGAAATCTGAAATAAGCTATCTTTAGCAATAAAAATACGAGTTTGAAATATCCTTTAGAAAAATAGTTATCGAGAATAAATATTAGTAAAATATTCAAAAATATAATTAATTATCGAGAATAATTAAATGGAACTTGAAAATTGGGCATGGATTTAATAAATAGACTCTATGTTTTCAAAACGCTTTTAGGCTTAGCTTGTTTGATTACTCTTCCTATGGACCATACCAATTAGGACAACAGTGTAGGCATGCTTTTATTTCACCTATGCGGGATGAGCCCGGATTTTTTACTACCTCATTGTAAAAGTTTTGTATTGAAAATGTTTTGAAATCGCCAACAAGTCTTTAAACTAAGACTCATAAACCTAATTGAATATTGGAAAATCGTAGGGACAAATTACGAGCTTATCCAATGTAGATTTCCGCGTCCTGAGTCCATATATGGTCAATGAACCATAAATTAAGTTCGAGTGTGAGAGTACAAAAACAGTCAGTAACCACATTCGTGCATTGATGACTTCTATTTAATATTGACTCATGTCAAGTTTCATGCAAAATAATAACCAAATAATATTTTCATGCACCCTAAAAATAGATTAGTCTAGGTTCTTGAAACACATAAAAATACTATTTTGTGACACGTTATTAAGCAATCAATATTACATAGAACCTAGCAGGTTATTCAAATTATGTGATTAATATTTGAACAATTCTATAGGTCCTTGATAACAAAAATAACATGTGAGGTGATGAAAGCATTAAACATATAATCATGCATAAACATATGTATATGGAAAATAAATAGAAAAGAAATAAAAAGGGTTAGAATGCACAAAATAACGATTTATATTAAAGATCTACATCATGAAAGAAATAGTTAGTAAATTCAATATAAAAATAAAGAATTTATTTAAGGACCTTTAGGATTATAGGATTATGTGTCTATATGTCTGAAAGTTCGTGTTTTTTTTTAAAGTATGAAAGTATGAGTTTTAGAGAGGTTTTGTTATGATATTTGTAAAGTTCAAAAGTATGAAAGTCGTAATGTAAAAGTGTTGAAGTATTTTAGTTCGGAAAATTGTCATGTATTTGTAGGAAAATACTAAAAAAATATAGAAAAGAAGATTGCGCTTCACAAAGAGAAGTGCACCAGGTGCACGACTCTGTAACGCACAATTAGAGATGGCAGTGGGTAATGGACCCTACCCGGATCCGTGGATCTAGATCCTTTTTTTACGGATTTGGATCCTCAAATTTTAGACCCTATGGATCCGGGTAGTATCTGGATCCTCTTTGGAATAAAACGGATCTGGATCGGGTCCTAAATAATTACCCAGATTCAGATTCGTTTACCCGTTTTTATAACATTATTATTTAATTATAATACTAGTTATTACATGTAATAACGGATTTTGCTTGAATTTCGAATCATTGTTCTAATTATGTGCAATTTACTGGATTATTGAGTTCGAAAAATCGGTTGATAATTGTTAATCTTTCAGAATTAGTTGATTAATCTACAGTTTCATAATTAAATAGTAGTAAATGGTTGCAATGGTTATTTTTCAGAAATTAAATGTGATTTTTGGTTGATATTAGATGATTTTCTTGTTAAAAATCTTTAATTATTGTGAAAATTAGGATAGTTTGAACAAAATAGACAAGCATCTGTTTTGGATCCGTTTAGGGCCCGGATCCGTAGGATCCATACGGATCTGGATCCTCATTTTTATCACCCAATGGATATGGGTAGGATCTGGATCCTTGCCTAAAAAACGGATCTAGATCAAGATCCTAGAGGACCCTGTCCATAGATCCTACCCATTGCCATCTCTACGCACAATGCCACGTGCCAGTCGTAGATTGGTGCGCCTGACAAGCTGGACATGTGTGCTCGGTGCGCGTGGTTCGCCTTGTGCTTGACAAGCTTTGACATCCTTTTTATAAAATGTGTTTTAACGATTTTTCTTTATCTTTTAAATCCGCAAATCTAATTTTACGCGGGTTAAAAATGCGATTTTATTTTAAAAGTATCTTTGAAAATTTTATTTTTTAAAACATAATCAATTATTAATGAATAATTAATTATTAGGCTTTTTCAAAAGATTAGGATCAAAATAAAATTGGCGGGCTTAAAATACAATTAATTATTAAGAATAATTAATTGAGCTTCAAAAATAGGATTTTGGATTATTAATATAAACTTTAACACTTTAAAATAGTTTTAGCTCTTCGAACTGCTCTGCCCTTGGGTCGGACCAATTAAGACCGCTATATGTTTCATCATTAGGCCCTTAAATGAAAAGACACGATTATGTATCTACAAAAGCCCCCACTTTGACTGGGGTTCATGTAACAGCCCGCACTTCCGAGCTGCTAACTAATCACACTTAAGATACACAAAACACAATCAACACTTAACAATCCTCGAATTTACATTTATTCACAGCGGAAACAAAACCTATAAAAACGATTCTGGATCTGTGGGTCAGGGGCCCACAACATAACAACTTGAAAATCAAATAACAGATTACAAATACTTCCGAACAAAGCATCGAACTTTAACCTCAGTTCACCATCTCAAAACATAAAAATCTTCTTCTTGATCAATAATCATATTCCAAGTCCTCGACATCAACCCTGCAAAATCACTAACAATGAACCCTGCCCCCACCAGGACAGGTTCAAGAACAAAATCAGAAAAACTGAGTACACACACTGTCCAACCAGAAATTCATTTTAGTGGCTTAAAATATAGTTGTGCGGTTTATTACTCTCAAGTGGAACAATCCCAAATTCAAAAATACTTAAAATCAAATAGTTAGAAAGTTTTTATTACGACACCAAGAACCCTTAACTAGAAGTCCGATAAAGAGTACTCATACATATACTATAGATAATAAGTTCTTGCCATAAGGACAAATTTCAACAACAGTTGAATACATAAGCTCATCCCAAACCCATTTTTGGTGGCTTAAGACCATTCATATACAATTCATGCTAGAATTCGCATGCTTCACAAGTAAGTGCTTGCTTAAAAATTTCAGGATTACTATCCTTGCACAATCGCATTAAAGTAAGAATTTTTATCATGAAGATCACCACTTAGATCATTCAAAACCCTTTGGGTCTATAGCATTTAATTTCTTGGGTAAAGCGAACACGAATAGAGAGGGGTCCTTACACAAGGAGCCGACTGTCTCTAAGCTAATGGAGGTCGTCACCCCACCGTTTAAATATTTATGCTTGCAAGCCTTAACCAGGACATGTCCCATTTTTATTATCTGCTGGACTTCACCCACCCAGCGAGGGTTCGAAAGGAGATCACCCATCCTCCAAGGGTTGTTGTTCATACCGTACCTTATTTGGTATCGGCCTTTACCCACTTGTATCCATAGTTTATTTAATAAATAGTTTAAATGCACAGTTTATCAATACAACACGTGTTCCAAAGAACACATATTTATCCATGAAGAGGAAAAAGAATCACAACTACTATGGTGTTGCTAATCATTGCAAGACTTGGATCTTCTTTTGAAATCTTTTGTTTTACGTCAACAATTTCACATATTAGTTACGTGTAAAGATATAAGGAAATAATCAATTCTTTACTGCTTGTAAAAGTCGTATAGGCACTTAGTGTGCTCATTTAAACTTTACCAAAAGGGTTGAGTTAACTTGAACATTTGGAACTTTTGTCAAAATAATTACAGCAAAAATACTGAACTTAAAATGAACATAACTTCCTGCTCGGTACTTCGAATTAGGAATTTCCAAAACTTAACCTCAATAACTTTTAGGTCATTACTCCTCAAAGGAACAATACCCACTCCATAACAATATTGGACATCTCGCTCCATAAATTTGTTTACTTTCCCCATAAAACAATAACTAAATCATAATGCTTATTTTCTCAATAACACAAATTATATCTTTCAAAACTTTACTCTTGTTCTTAATTCGTATCGCATACTCAATTCCAAAGTGTATCAACGACTTAAACTTCTCCGTAAATTAATATAAAACAAAACAAAGTTGAAATGTAATTAACAAATCCAAAATACCTGAACCTCAATAATCTTATTATAACACAAGCTCGAACATCAAATAATCTCACTTACCTTAAATATTCTTTTAAAGGAAGTAATATACATAAAACGTATTCGAAATCAAATGTCTCTCCGCAGTCGAACCCATAACATAATCAAAATGTAAAATATGTTTCTCAAAGACTTATAAGATAATTAACTATATCGAGACCCAATTCTAAGCTCGTGCGATTAACCTGTAATATTTTACTTGTAGACTATAAGGTATCCTCTAACATGTTTTGGCAATTCCCTTCATCATAATAGTTTCTCTTTGTACTTGGACTTCCGTCTTTAACTTATAGCATCTAAACTATAGCATTCCAAAATTCTCATGATATGAATTTTCCCCTTAAAGGTTTTCTTATTCCCAATACATGAACTTTCATTGCCAGAATATAACCTTATTACATTATCATAAATCACCTACAATTACTATGGCAATTCAAAATATTCATCCATTATTTCCCAATACTCACTCGTTGTCCTCATCCTTCTCAAATTTATAATTCACAACCATACGTCCCCATGTATTTGTACTGAAAGCTCATATTAGCTTAACACCATAGCTTAGTATTGTCATTATATAACTTTAATTACCATGCTCTCTATTATCTAGATTTATATTTTTCTTTCCAACATCCATTTATATAATCTTACTCATCCAATAGACGAAATTATGCTCCAAACTCTTTTACTTGACCCCTTTGCGGATATGATCTTTTATTACATAAGTATTGTAAATTATATCTCTCTAATCGATACTTCTCTAAACCACCACCAAGATTGGATCCTTTATTTCACTGATACGACATTCATATCTCAAATCCTACACATCCTCTGAACTCACAAACCTCTCGTAACAACTCCATTAACTCATAAATTAATATTTGACCTTTGAAATTCACATCCAATTTACTATTCCCTAACTATCTAATCTATGTCCAACACATAACATCTTCATTCTTAGTTAGAACCTCCCAACAATTACTTCATCCTTCAATTATGACATCACAAATCTTCATTCTTATATAATCAAGCTCCATATTTTTTCGGAGATATCTTCGAGTGATACCATTCAGCCTTGTTTATACGCCATAAGTAAATCTTGGAATATTTGACTACTTCTAATAATATCCTCAAAGCGACAATTGTATTTCTTAAACAGAATTCACAAGTACCCATCTCACAACAAACTCATTCTAACTTAGATTCCAAACTCCATATAACATAATTCATCCATGATATTCTGTAAAGATATAACTTGTTTCACTAGACTTACGTGTTTCCAAACTTAAATCCGAAAATAATGTTCATTAAATTGACCCAAATTTGAGAGACTTTTTCCTATGAGAACTTCTTCATAAAAATTTAAGTAGGAGTAAGATCCCCCCCGTCATTACTAGAACTAGAAAAACCTTATTTATAGTTTCACGAGTCCATATTTGCTCATAACTCAAATTCATAATTTTCAAAGTTCATGATCATATATAATCAAAATCTCAAACAATATTAAAGAGTTTTTTATACTTTCAGAATACCATATAAAGCTTATATCACAAATATTTTCACAATTGTCTTAAACCTGAAATTTTAACTCAACATCCTTGATCAAAATTCCTTTCTTTTTTCTGAAACTTTCAAATATAACTATAGTTCAAATCGAAAGCAAGTTCATGCATATATCGAGTCGACGTCCCGACTTAGTTCATAAATCGGAGTACTTGTTGTAAAACCATTATATAGTTAGATATACTAAAGATCCTTGCTTTAATTCTCATAGCTACACTTTCATATAAAAGATCAACTTACTAAGCATAAGAAGCTTATTATAAATTCGATGTGGAAACAAGTAGGTTTAATAATATCACACATCGATATTATTGAAGGATTCAACTACCTCCAATCAGTTCTTCATAAAAATATCACTCAGTAAACTCATCACATATAAAGCTTTCGCTCTAGCTTAAAACCAAATATGTAGTTAACAACTCTTGTAAACACACGAATAACACTTTGAATAATTTTGTATTTATATAAAAGGCTTATTAAGCTCAGACATGAAATCACATAAAACACGAATATAGATTCAAAGGTGGAAGGACATGTGTGTACCTTGAAACAATTCCAATAATTCGACATTCTGGATAACCACTATAGCTCGAACTTCATAATTTATCTCCATATACATACTCCAACAACGACCTCAAAACAATAACAAAATCATTAACCATCCTCACAACAATTTAGATAAACAAATTGAATTACTCATACTTTCTATGCTCTTCCATGAACTAACCACCACAACTCTTATATACAACCCATTCTACTAATCCAACAACTCACAACATCAATTTCATCTCTAACTAACATCATTCTGATTTTAGAGAGTATTATCAAACAACATAATTTATAAAAAATCAGTTTTTATAAACTTACTTAAGGGCTTACTTCATATTAGAAGCTTCAATCCAATAAGAAAGAAAAAATTTCAATCTTTAAGTTTAACAACTCTTATCATAACTATATTTGCTAATCAATAACAAAATTAGAACCAAGTTTATTTCTAAAATGACAAATATAAAATCAATTGCACCACACTTGAATTGGAATCAAAGGAATGGGAATTAAGAAAAATTAGCTTATACCTTCATATGGAAAGGAATACCACAATGGCAGCAACAAGGCACAAGTTAGCAATGACAACATGGGCAAACAAGCCAACCACGACAGCAACGCAAACAAAGTACAAAGCAGTGCTGAACTTGTGTAGGCGTAACTCATAGCTCCGAACTCCAAATTGAGCTATTTTTGTGCTCAAATTCATTAGCTCGAAGTGATCTACAACTTTGATTCAGAAACAAAGAGCAAAATTGGATTGCATGTTATAGATAATTGAGGAAACAGATTGTCAGAATAAAAACAGAGGAGAGAGAAATGAAGGTAGGCAACACCAAACTTACAAAGACATAACTCATAGCTCAAACTCCAAATCAAGTGATTTTTGTGCCAAATTCATTAGCTCGAAGTTATTACAACTTTGATTCAGCAACAAAGAGCAAAATTGGATTGCATGTTGTAGATAATTGGGGAAACAGATTGTCGGAATAAAAACAAAGGAGAGAGAAATGAAGGTAGCAACACCAAACTTGCAAAGACAATAACTCATAGCTCCGATCTCCAAATCAAGTGATTTTTGGGTCTAAGTTCAATAACTTTTCGAGATCTACAACTTTGATTCAATAAGTTTGGGTAAATTCCGACTCTAAATTGAAGAAATTGAGCATGCACAGTACGGGGTATAAAATCAGAGGAGAGAGAAAATTGAGGTTTTGGGGTTTTATTTTTGTTTTAAGGTTTCTCCCAATTCTTAACCACTTGGGTAATTAAACTGAAATCTTGAAGAGAATAATTGATCAATGGAAAAAATACACTTTGGCACTTGATTGAGAAGTTATGAAGAGGAGAGAGTGATGCTTTAGCATCTAAAGTAGATGACTCAAGGAGAGATAAATTGTAATTAAAAATGGGTTTCTCTTTATTTCAAAGCTTGAAATCCTTAACTCAATATCTCTATTATATAAAATCCATACTAAATTATTTGTGCTTAGAACTTACTTTAGACGATAAAAAAAATAATTCTCAAAGTAATTTCTTTACTAATATGAACATAGCTAACTTTGACTAAAACGTGTCTGAAAATATAAGCTATTATACTTATCAAATCTCATTTATAAAGTCGTTATTAAACCTGCTTAAAATATAGGCTATTACAGTTCAGGAAACCGAAAGTCAAAGTATAAGTTGTCGGGACGGAGAATAATTTTAAACACTCTACAATTTAGAACTAATTTAAATGTCGGTATCTGTAAAACAAAGTTATTATGCAAGATGATAACTACAACAATCTGATTATCTGTATAAAAAGATGTTACCATATAGATGTAAACTACTTAGATAAGGCACAAAATGATGCAAAGATGCTGACTTAGACTTTCTAAGGATGCATGAGACGTTATGCAAGGATTATAGTCATGCAAAGCTAATGAAGATGAAATGTCATGCAAGGTCAGGGTTATGCAAGACTCAATGTATGGAATTTAATGTCGGAGTTTTGCAAGGCTAGGAGATCTAAATATGTAAAGATAGAATGATTAGAAATAGATAGATTGATATTCAAAAACTGTATTAGTAAATGATCGGGGTCCGCATGTGAGATTCACATATTACAACTTTTGTGAATTTTATTTGATTTGGAGGAACTACCACATTTAGGAAGCCCCACTTATCTTTAGGTAAGCTTGTCTTGATTTAGGCACTATGAGCATTGATTGAAATGTACTGGATCTGTCTTGAGCATTCAAAGTTTTTCACTCGCAATTCTTTTTGAGGAGTTGATAGAAGCAAAGTCAGATATCGCCAGGACCCATGGAATTTTAAAAGAGTTCTTCATGAAAAAGCATATCTTGGAATAAAAATAATAAGGTTGAAATTTTTGTAACCTAAATTAATGTAGGTGGGAAAAGGCTTGAATGTAGCCGGGTTCAAACTCGAGTCTATGTTAGGATCTAGAAAGTGTATAGTCTAGAATTTTAGAAAGTCAAATCATTAGACCTTGGTTAATTTTCTTTATGGAAGCGGTCGGACCTGGAGATGAGGGTTCCCATGTATCCTTGCAAAATATGCCATAACTTTTGCCTAGACCACCCTTTTGGGTTTTTGACCTAGCTGGCTTGGACATACCCTGAACAAGGATTTAGGGTTTGATAAAAAGTTGAAAGGTTGATGCTTGAGGTTTTGATGAATTGAAGGACTTGTATGCAAGCCCCCCTAGCTTGATTTTTTTTTTTTGCCTTTGGCCTTTTCTTTTTTGACCTGTGCATTTTCTTTTGCATTTGGTTTTTTTCGCAAGTCAAAATTTTTCACTTTTTTTGCTTGGCATTTATTTTTTTATGTAATGAGGCTTGCACACAAGTATTTGGTCCAGGGGTATTGGAAGGTTTGAGGGTTATTTGTAAAGCTTTGATTTGAAAGGCTATGTGGCTAAGGATCATGAAGAATGATGGCTTAAGGGACTGTATGGAGATGGCTTTTTGAATGACGGAGAAGAGAGGAAAATAACTCATAGTCCAAAGTATAACCATTTTATTTTTTTTTGTTAATTTTTTTAATTAATCAAGGTCATTAGAGACAATTTTATTCTAGTTTCATCATCGAATTCAAAGCATGGATGATGGTGAAAGACCAATGAAAATGAAAAGAAAAATAAAATGAAAATGAAAAAGCTATATTATGAAGTCCTATAATAACATATACTCGATGGAAAAGGATAAAAATGGCTTAGGGTAAGGACTCTGTAAATCATCCTAGGAAATTAGAAATAAAAGACTATGCCCTTTGAATTGTTGATGCACTGCAAAAAAATGTTGATCATGATGTTGATTATCGTTGTAGTAAGTATTAGAATTCCATTATCATCGACCATATTTTACAATGCATTTGTAGAATCATATACTAGATGTCAGATGTTCATTGTTTAGTTGGAATTCACAATAGAAATATAGGTTGCACCATTTGAATTTTCTTTTATGTGAAGGGTTCAGAGTAGACCCTATGGAAGTGATCGCGCATCTATTGTCAAGGCGGTCAAAAGTAATTTTCATGACTTTAAACAAAGTCGGGGTGGTGATAATGCACTTGATGAGCTTTAGAGTAGGCTCACATTTATTCCTCTATTAGGCGTTCCTAAGTTGTAATCTCTCGACCGGTCATGAACAGAATTGGGTGGACCTCACTTATAAGTTTTTGGAAATAATTTTTTTCAAAGAAGAAATGGAAATGAGAAATGAAATTGGAAGATAAAAAGGGAAATGAAAATGGAAAAGGTAAATGAAAATTAGAATTGGGTATGGTATTGAACTAGTATGAGCTTGACCATGATGCTGACATGGGCTTAACTACATGCATATGCAGACATGGACTGGCCTGAACTGTACTATGCAAGTAGACTGGACTCAATGATTGGGCTTTGGTGTTAATACGAGAGACTAGACTTTGAGCATACATGTGAGCAAGCAGGCTAGACTTTAAGGAAGGTTGGAGAATAAGGGAGACTAGACATTTAACTTAAGACAAGCAAGCTAGGCAACTAGACTTTGAACTTACAGGTGAACAAGTGGGCTAGACAATTAGACTTTGTAACATATATTAGACTAAGCATGATAGACTCAAAAATTGCCTATATGGACTTAAGGAATGCTAGCTTCAATAGGCTTAGGGGTTGCCGTTATGGTCTTACAGGGATGAGTAGCTTCGTTAAACTCAAAGGGTGCTTTTATGGTCTTAGGAATGACTAGCTTTGCTAGGTCAAAGGGTGTCGTTATGGTCTTACGGATGGCTAGCTTTGTTAGGTCAAAGGGTGTCGTTATGAACTTAAAGGATGACTAGCTTCAATAGGTCAATGGGTGCCATTATGGTCTTAGGATAACTAGCTTCGCTAGGTCAAAGGGTGTCATTTGGTCTTAAGGATGACTAGCTTTGCTGGGTCGAAGGGTGTTGTTATGGTCTTAAGCATGACCAGTTAAAGGGTGCCATTATGGTGCAGGGATATGTGATTTGTTACTGTCTTAATTAACGGTCTGAATCCCACAAAGTCTTTCATTAGACTATGAGTTTTAGAAAACTTTGAACTCGTAACCCTATTAACATATGAATAGGGACATATTTATTTAATTAATCATTTAAAATCAATTTCAAGAAATATCATTTAAAACGACGATGACATCATATGGATAAGGTTTTTTAAAAATTGGTCTTTCATACCATGATGTAGGATTCGGGGTTTAAGTTACGAGGTGCGAACGTCTATAACTCGTCTTCTCTTCTGTTCTAAAGAATGTGCTCTTACTAAATGCGTTATTTTCCATTTTAAAGTAATCATGACTATCAAAAAGAAAGAAAATCACATAGGTTGCACATATACACATCAACCATTTTTTTAGTGTTTTTAGCACCGATATATCATTTGTACATGGTAGGTTTGAGGTTTGAGCATTGAAGTTGCACTACGTACCAATCATTGCGGGATTGGAAACCACTCATGGATCAAAACATTCGTAGTTTGATCTATGTTTCACCCTAAGTGGCCAATTTCATTGGGGAAGAAAATGAAATAGATTATGAATAATTCACCTTTAAAATTAAATAAATCTATTGAAAAATGAGGTAATCACTGCAATTAGTGATTGAAATGAGATTTAAATGATCACTCCAATTAGTGATTAAAATAAAGGATTAAGATAATCACCTTAATTAGTGATTAAAGGAAGGAAAGATAATCACCTCAATTAGTGATCAAGATAAAGGTTAGGAAATAATCACCCTAATGAGTGATTATTCAAGGTTTAAGATAATCACCCTAATTAGTGATTAAACATGATGAAATGTTAAGATAATTACCCTAATTAGTGATTAATCAAGGTTTAAGATAATTACTCTAATTAGTGATTAAATATGATGAACGGTTAAGATAATCACCCTAATTAGTGATTAATCAAGGTTTAATATGATCACCCTAAATAGTAGTTAAATATGAAGAAAGTAATCACCTAAATTAGTCATGGAATGTGAGTTGAAATAATCACCTTAATTAGTGATTAAATATGAAGAAAGTAATCACCTAAATTAGTCATGGAATGTGAGTTGAAATAATCACCTTAATTAGTGATTAAATATGACGAAAGTAATCACCTTAATAATTGATTAAATATGAAAAAAGTAATCACCTTAATTATTGATTAAATATGAAGAAAATAATCACCTTAATTAGTGATTAAATATGAAGAAAGTAATCACCTCAATTAGTGATTGAATGGGAGTTAAAATAATCACCTTAATTAGTGATTGAACTTGGGTTTTTTTTCAAAATAGGTCTTAAGAGATTTATTTCCTAATTGAAGGATTTTGAATGGATGAGAAAAAATCTTATTTGAAGATTATTAAGTCATTTTAGTAAGATTATCAATTTGAGATGCAATTCGGAGAATGTGTTTGGCTAATCAAAATTTGGTCATCTAAAGTGAGACACATGAAGTGGCTCAAAATCATTAGGAGGCCATAATTACCTTTCTAATTATGTCAAATTATATAATTGATCCATTTGAAGATTATGGAGAATAATTTTGAAAATATAAGATAGATCATCATACAATTTAGCTTAGTTAGATTAATTTGTAATTTTTCCTTTTGATTGAAATTGGGTCATTTAATTCATATACTATGATATATTGGACCCAACATGCAATATTTATAACATTGTTTGCTCATTTTATTCAAAAAGAATTGTGGAATTAGTTATGATATATGCATAACATCTCCATATTTTTCATTCATTGAGTGATGTAATAACTACTCCCTCCGTCCTCTATTAGTTTACCCCTTTCTTTTGCATATAATTTTAGGAGGAATAGTATTGTGGGGCATACAAAGAGAGAGAAAAGATTATTTTTACTTAAAGTTAGATGTGTGGGTGAGGGAGAGATAGTGGGCCCATTCCAAAAATAGCAAAAAAAAAAGGGGTAAACTAATAAGGGACATCCTCAAAAGGAATAGGGGTAAACTGATAGAGGACAGATGGAGTATTTACAAAGAAACTATTTTTACAACAATTTGTACAAATTCTATGAGTATACAAATCTTCAATCTTGATCTTCACCATGATGCTCCTTGATCTTCATTTCCATGAATGGGATTTAGAATTCATATTTATTTGTAAACTTATGAAATTTAAAGATTTAACTTCCTTAATTTGATTTTTTATGATGATTTTATTGATTTAAAAAAATGAGTCATTTTAAGAGAAACTCAAAATTTAATGACTTTTAATTAACATTTTTGTAACAAAAGAAAATATTTTTATGAAAATTGAGTTAATCACTTTATATCATTTTTCAGATTGCACTTTTGTTTTTGTACTGACTTATAAAATTTATAACATTCTTTAAAGAACGTGAAATTGAATATTTGATACACCTATGGACAGGTCAGTGAGTTCTTTATGTTATATCAAAATTTCACAAGCTTTTAGTGATAACTCGAATTATGGTTAATTATATACTAAAACTGGTGAAAACAAGATCTTTATCTAATTTATTCTTTGAAACCTAACTTATTAAACTTGGTTTAAAGTGAATTTTGTTATAAACATTACAGACACAATGAAGGACTATAATGAAAATTTTCACATAAATTGGAAATTTTAAAGACCCTTTTTTAATTTATTTTCTTAACTAAAGAGAAAAATGAGTTTTATGGAATTTAGTGATTTGGAGGAACGGTTTTGTAAAAATGAGATAAAATTATATAAAATTCATATGAATATAATTTTTATGTTTTTAGAATTCTAATGATGTCTACTTTAAAAATTTTTCCTTTTATCTAAATGAGTTTAGTTTGAACTTTATTGAAAGGACAAGCTTACATGCTACTGTATGAAACCAGTTTTTCATAATAATTTTGTATGATTTAATTAACTGCAAAAAAAATTATTTTTTATAAATTCCAAGTTCTAGCTGGTGGAATCATCGTTAACTTCAATTCATAGGAAAAATATTACTTCCTAAAACCTATTTATATAATATAGACGAAAAATAAATAAAATACAAAATTAAAACTGATTATAATTACAACATCACATTTTCCTTTTTAAGGAGATGTTTATGCACAACTTTTCTTGAAATTTTTTTATGAAAATACATTTTTGGTGATGAATAACAACTTTGTTAGTCTAGTATAAATACTAGATCAACTATAAGGGGGAGGGGGAGTGAATTGTAGTTGGGGAGATTTTCAAACTTTTTGCGGATAAACTAATTTGAAAGTTAATAAAGAGAAATGGCAATAAGAAAGAACACATGAAGATCCTTTTAACAAGGATCTCTTCCTCAATTCTTTAGGAAGAAACCTTGCTCTTTTTATTTATAATAGTTCTTACAACTTATTATAAATTAATCCTCACTTTGTTCCTCTAGGAACCAGTTCCCAGTCACCTTGTTTCCCCTGAATACGTGACTATCCTTACTTGACTTCACTAGAAGTCTTCTGATCTCTTTATCTTTCTCACTCTTGAATACAAGATTTTTGTTCTCTCAACCCACACTCGAAAAGTATTACAAGAATAATTGTTTGAAGAGTAATAAATCGAAATAAATTTCCTTATAAAATAATACAAATAAATCTGGAAAGTTACATATCAATTCTGGTTCGTTATCGCACCATATATAGGAGGTCTTCAGCAGCTCCTACATTTGCTCCATTACATAGATGTGGGTGTTAGAACTCACCCATGATCTATTCGTTGATGCCACACTATCCATGCTAATTTTTCTCCACTAAATCCACAATCATCCAACCACTTTTCCATAGTTTCAGCAGTTGGTTAGTTGTGCACTATCAGCGTGGCTTTAGTATTCTTCGCAACAGACTACAGTGAGTTAGGGTTTGTTACGCTTAACTTCAGCCATGCAATCTATAATGAAGCAACAAACACATACTCTTTCTAATAGCATTGATATTAATTTTATTCAAAATAATATTCCACGTAATTAGGTTAGCAATTTTATAACACTCAATATTTCAAGCAAATTAAATAATTTATTTAAATAACTTGACTAGGTTAAATTCATAACCATTTCTCTATAAATTATAATTAAATAAATTATACTCAAGACAATATAGAAACTTAATTTACACAATTAATTTCCTGAACTCAATTTATTTTCCCAGACTCAATAATATTATTTTTCATCATTAAAATCGTGAATACAACAAACTTGATTAAGAAAAAGCATATAAACACATTGTTTCCTGCTAAGAGTCTCCCATTAGAATTGACTATTCTAGGTGAGGTGATTTAAGATTTGGAACCTATTAGGACTTTCACATACCCAAATCACTCTAAAGATTAAAACATAATAAGAGAAAATAAAGAGAAAGTTAGTATATGATCAAGAAGTTAATTAAGAAAAATAATAAAAACATAACTTTATCTTTCTAACTCAATGATGCAATTCCTTTGCAAAGTTTTCTACTTTTTTTTTTTTTTTGTGATTTTCTTAGTTTCTTAGTGAGTTTCTAAGTTTACTTAATTACTAACTATTTTTTTTTGTGTGTTTTTGTTTCATATACTTCTTACTACGAATTACTTTCCTAACTATTCTTTCTTTTCTTGAATGAGATTTTTTAGAGGAAAGAATTAGAGAAGATGAGATTGAGAGAAGTTGTGTGGAAAGTTCTTGATATGTGGGGCGTTCTTGGTCCTTAGTGAAGGTAAATTGGGGGGTATTTATAGGAAAAACGTGATGAATTAGCTTTGAAAGAGGTAGAAAATCAACGTTGTAACCCAAAAATTTGATTTTCCCCATCCTAAATCACCCTAATGAATCACTCCAATGACCTCCCCTAATAACATCATCAAATTTTTTTGAAAATATGAATATTCTTATTCTTTTTCGATTTTATCATCATGATGCAAAATTATGTTTTTAGAAAATATTCCTCCTAAAATACATCCTAATATGTAGAAATACATCGGAAAACGTGAAAGAAGTGCTAATCGGACCAACCGTGCCTAATACAAAGTCTTACGCTAGACACAACTTCTGGCGAAGGAACCCGTTGTGCGCTGGGTGCATGATCATGCGCCTGCCTGGCGCGCAGTTCGAATCTTCCGAAAAAAATCGGATTCTTAGCTCTTACACTTTGGATTTGATTCTTATTCTCACCCCTTTTCATGATTCTTATTATTTAACTAATGGATAAAGGAATTAGAGTTAAAAAATATATTCTTATTATTTATTCAATGAACAATAACTTGACCATCAAGAAAACTGATTCCTGTCAGTTTGAAGAGACAGTTAAAATTTCGGTGCCCAATCGCTACTCGTTTTTTATATTTTCGAAAAACTAACTTGAAATAATCAACGAACATTCGTCATATTATTAAAGACGAACATGATTCGTCGACAAATCATTTTATTAAAATCAGTGGTTGTAGTCATTGACTACCTTTTTTGGAAAATTATATTTCTAAACCGTGATTGTGTGACAAACACGTAAATAATGGAAAATCGCATGATAAAATGAAACTCGCGTTACGAGATGAAACGTGCCTCTAGCGGGGAGCGCGGTCCACGATGTATGACGGTTGTCATGATTTTAAAAACAAAAGTTTTATTGCGACATTTTATATATAACATGTGCTCAAAATTTGGTGTCTACATAATGCTCCACATTGGTCGAATTTTGGATGAAATGATGACTTATTTTTGAGATAACATATTCTCTATAGAAAACAGTTATCATTAGTGTTGTTTTGAAAGCACGATTTGCAACTTCCGAATAATCCCATTCAATTTTCTAAGATTTTGAAAAGCGACTTTGATGTCGTATTAAATAGAAAATCCCAATTAATTTTCTGAAATTGAAAATGTGACTTTATGATCGTCTTAAGTAGAAAATCTCTTTTAATTTTCTATTATTTGAAATGCGACATTATTGTTGTCTTAAATCGAATATCCCAAGAAATTTTCTAAAATTGAAAATGCAACTTTGTCGTCGTCTTAAGTAGAATATCCCTATTGATTTTCTAAATTGAAAATGCGACTTTATCGTCGTCTTAAGTAGAAAAGCCCAATTAATTTTCTAAAATTGAAAACACGACTTTGTCGTCTTAAGTAGCAAACCCCAATTAATTTTCTAAGATTTGAAAAACGCGACTTTATCGTCGTGTTAAGCATTCTTGCCTTATCAATCAGTATTTTGTTAACGCGAGAGATTCCGACACTTAACATGTTGACTCCATTTTTTTTATTAACAGTTTTCATGGTCTTGATGACAATCAAATTGTCAAATCTCCATCACTTACTTTTTATGACTCCATTTGTTATCATGTCACCTTAAATTAAGACATTGTGAGGTCATGTCACCTTAAAGTGATGTATTGTTAAATCATTTCACCTACAAGGGTTGACCAAAGGTGATTGCGCTCTAGACGAACTATGGTGGACCAACCGTTATATGGCAAAATTTTATCTGTTTTTTTTTTCGAAAATCATTCAGGCAATTTTTCATGCATAATGCTTATTTGCTTTATTGGAAAATGACGATCACTATATAATATAGATTGATCGGTCATTATTTTGAATGATCATTAAAAAAGGGATTGTATCAATGTTTTTGATTCATCATTGACATAGTTTTTTTTTTTTTAATGTTCGACTTCAACAAAAATTGTCATACCACAAATGCTTGGTCATTAACCATGGTGAAGGATGCTCCTTATTACCCCATGGACATGGATCATGGATGATCATCCTTTTCATCTATAAAAGGGGCATGGTTCTTCATTTTAAATGCACCATCTTCACTACTCCAATCTCATCTCTAACTTTTATTCTTTTAAAAAAATGGCTCCTAATATGTAGAAGCTAATGAAATGGGGAGTCTTGAGAAAAAACAACTCTCTGGGGCATAAAGAACTTGGAGCAACCAAGGCAATCTTTTTGTTCTTCTTCCTGCTTCACTAAGGCTCTTATGCCTTTCCTTTCACTTTCTATCTGTTATGAAATGATTCATGCTGCTTCCCAATTTTGGGATGAAACTCGTCGATCATGTCTACCGCTTTGTAGTCATGGAGATTGTGCCTCTTGTTGAAGTGGTCCGGGGATTGCTAGGATTACCATCCAATGGTGTAGTTTTTACACCTCGGTCTCCTACAAGGATCTTAGGATGTTTTATCAACAATTTTATATCTTCCTGAAAACCTTCACGGCAACTACCTACAATATGGTTAGGTACTTCTTCTTAACTTATTATTGACTTTTCAGTTTGGTACTTGGCAATTCTCTAATAATGCCAACTATAAGATTGCTAGAGAAAATGCTTGCATTATTATAATTTTAGGAGGTACCCTCACTAAATGTTCTTTAAACATATGCCATGTTCGATGTCTTTCACTTATTCCTCAAATCATTATTGGGGGTCATCTTGGACCACTTATTTTGGGGAAAATATTTCTTGGCTTAGATGAACTTAAAAGAGAACCCCAAAGTTTTATGAAGGGACATCCATTATCCCTGCACTTACAGTTACTGGAAAAAATTTTCTCTCATGAAACCCACAAGAGTCTTACTTACAAAACTAATCATGTATGGGAGAGAGGTCTTCACCTTTTATTTTATCAACTTAGCAAAAATGGTGGGTAAGAGGATTTTTCCTGCAGCAAGACATAAAGTGGATCACAAACCACCTTGGCATTAGTGCAATTGTATATTGCAATTATGGTTGCAGAGGTGTATAATTACCCAGGCTTTGCCAAGTCACTTTCTACCTTCCATGCAGGTGTCTAAGGAAAATTGGTTGGAGGCAAGAACACATTCCTGCCCTCCAAACTCTTCCAATATGTACCGCTTATGAGGTTGATATGAGTGATATTCAGAGAACTCCTACTATATGACAGGGGTTAAAACTATATCAGTGCTATCGGAACCTCCCTTTACAACGACTGATCATCATTAACTTTAGTTGCTCCTGCATGATGTTGGTCAAGGTAATGGTTCAAACGAGCCAATCATGAAGAGGAAAAGAGTTTGAGAGAAATGTCATGTTTATTTCTTATGTTGTTGTTTTTTATGTTTTTTTTAATCTTTCGTAGATAATAGAGGCTTTATGTTTCTTTTATTTATGAAATGAAGTACCTCAGTTGGGATGAATAAAAAATATCTGTTTGAGAAATTCAATGTGAACACGATTCCAAATACGTGCATACTTTAACATTAAATATCACATGCAAATTATAATTAATCGATCATATGACACATAAAATCAATAACACATAAAACCTAACAAAATCTTCACATGCTTCATCATTTTTATTTTTATCCTCTTTTTTTCCTTTCTTTTTTTTCTCTTTTTTTTTTATTTTTTCTTTTTTTTTTTTGCATACAGTCTATGAATATCTTCGAATAGATACATAATTGGATCAAGTCTCGAGATCAGGTAGGTGGTATGAACTTGAAGGTGATGCCTCAACTTCTTTGTGGCATAGACCAAGGAGATACATCCTTTTTTCAGTGGGGTATATCTCGTCTTATACTCCATGAATTTCTTGCTGAGATAGTATATGGAACTTCCTTCTTCGTTCCTTCTTAATATTGGGCTACGAGAGCTGCCATAGCCATTTTTGTGATAAATCAAAGGTTCTCTTGGTCTAGGTGGCATTAGATCAGGTGAATTTGAGAGATACTCTTTCGTGGAATCGAAAGCTTCCTGACATTCCTCAGTTTACTCATGGGAGGCCCCTTTTCCAGAGCATCTTGAAATAGGTTCACATCTCGTAGTGAGTTGTGAAATGAACCTGCTGATATATTGAATTATGCCAAGAAATCCTCTTATTTCTTTTTCTAAATTTAGAGGAGGTAACTCTTGAATGGCCTTCATCTTTTTCAGAGTCCACTTTGATGCCATCTTCACCAATAATGAATCCCAACAACTTCCCCGAAGTGACGCCAAACACACACTTTTTAGGATTTAGCCTTAGATTGTATTTCTTGATTCTTTCAAAGTAGGACTTTAGTGCGAGAATATGTCCCTCACGATCTTTTCTTTTCACAATCATATCATCTACATAGACCTCCACGATGTCGTGGATGAGGTCATGAAAGATAGTCGTGGCAACCCTTTGATATATGGCTCCGACATTCTTGAGACCGAGAGGCATAACTTGATAGAAGAAGTTCCCCACGGAGTGATGAAAGACGTCTTTGTCATATCTTCTTGGGCCATGAATATTTTATTATACCATGAGAATCAATCCATGAAGGAAAACATTGCATGACCGGCCGTACTATTCATCAGGACATTGATATGGTGTAGAGGAAAACAATCCTTTGGTGATGCCGCGTTCAAATCATGAAAATTAATGCACATCCGAACTCTTCCATCCTTTTTAGGTACAACCACTATGTTGGCGAGCCAACTCAGATGCTAACTGCTTGGATGAATTTGGCATCAAGCCGTTTCTAGATTTCTCCTTATAATTTTAGACTAATCTCTGTTTCATTTTGTGGAGCTTTTCCTGCTTAGGCTTGCTTTCAGGATGTGACGGAGTGCGATGTTCCACAATTTCTCTATTAATACCAGGCATATCAGCATAGGCCCACAGAAACACATAGACACACTCTTTTAATAATGCAATAAAGACAAACTGTTTAGTTGGGGAGAGGGTTGAACTTTTTTTGACTTCTTTTACAACATTTTCTGTACCAATATTAATTATAATGGACTCTTCCATGGGTTTTATATATGTTTAAGGTGTGTCAAGTGAATCATCATTATTAAATTCACTGTATGAATTAGTGTCTTGCATGCAAATGTACTTAGATAAAGGTTCACATTTAATTTCCTCACTATCTGAATTTCTGACTGGGTATGCAGGGTACATTGGCTAGAAGATGAGCTAATATGATAACCATCTGAAAGGGGTGAAAAGGTAGTATCATGAGATGGTAGTGGAGGATGGTTCCCTAAATATATTCTAAATTCAATAGGCCCATCTTTTGCCTGATACTCCATTCTCCACTTATGTTTAATGCTTTTGCCTGAAGGTATCATCAAAGATACATGATCAAAATCCCCTTCTTCGGAAGACTCAAAAGTTAAAATTTTCCTAAGGATCCTAGGTTCCTGATTATCCACATAGTATTTCGCCTTTTTCATTCCTTGTTCCTAGACAAACCAGCTTTTGATTAAGTACAAATTCTAAGATTCATAAAAGAATATCTCCAATCCCAGTAAATTTTTTTGTTGCCTCCTACTAAGCCAAGGTTCTAGAGATTCGTAGTACAATATAGCTCAGTATCCCCTTGGAGGATGAACTGGCCATTGAGGGTAAGAGAAGACTCTTTAATGTTGTAAGAAGTGATGCCCGGATCATATCCTAATGCGTATCGATTTTGCTTGTCTACTATGGGGATTGGTTGCTTTATTCCGTACTATCACGCCCTACTCTAGTTCCTTGAAAATAACCTATCTTCATCATGATTTGAAGTCCTTTGGATAAAGGGTGCATGTCAAATTCTACAGGCTCTTTGACTGCATTTGTGGATATGGCTGAGGCTTTTGTTTTTTATGGCAATTGGTCATCCTTAAAGAAGGGACAAATTTCTTCTTCTTGGTTCTAAAGGTAAATAAAAAGAATTATTAAAAGAAAAATGATGAAAGCCACATATTGCAGAATGCGTTGCAGAATAAAGAATGTTTTGAAAACGATTTTGCCATATTTTGATTGGAATGGTCCACCTTTACAACTTTGTTTTCGTTTTTCTTTTATGTTTTCACTCTCTGAAGTGATTTTACTGACATTGGGGTTAATAACAAAATATCGTTTTTTAATCATTCTTCCATTCATTGCTTTAGTATATGAACAAAGACAAAGAATATACAAATTAGGGCATGTATCCTTATTGATGTCTCAATTCAATGTTCTGAAATTGTTCCTATGATGATCGGCACCTTGAACTGTGATCACATCACTTGGAATACAATGGTTAGTTTATTTGAGTTGAACCCAAAGACTTCTTACATATCCCTATGGCTCCAGGTGCAATTTTGAGGGAATCAGAGTCAGTGTTAGTTCATCATTTTGAAAGGAACTAAAGTTTTTTTATTTAATAAAGCAGTTGCACTCGTATTGAGCTACAACCGTACCCCAGGTGTTACATAGGTGGAGTGATCTTATAGTGTACGTGTAGGTGATAATGGGGATTCAAGCTGCACGTAATTCTCTGATACTAATAACTAAAATATTTTTTTTATCTATGGGCTAACGCCCTACAAGACGTTTACCGAAATATTTTTTCTTTTTGTCAAATAATAGGCATGAGACAATTAAGGAGCTTTGCGGTAGACGAGAGCAATGTTGTGATCTGCTTGATGCGATAGCTGAGAGCATGATATTTGTTTGTGCCGTGACCATGCAATTGATGATAATGGCATTACTTGTGGAGATTTGATCCTACATGACTTACCCTGGGAGTCTAGGAAGTGGATGAATCTGACCCTACTCGACTAGTTTACGGAAGATTTCTAATTGAGACTGCAGTTGAGGGCGCTTTGACACTCTCCTTGCAGACACTTACTTATGGGTTGGACTAATGATGCCTCGATCAACCAGGTTTTGAATTTAATACTAAGATCATGGCATCTGTCAGTTTCGTGCCCAAATTGGCGACAATAAGCGCAAAGTCTACTCATGTCTATTCTAGGAAGGGGCAAACAGTGCACATACATAAAGGCTTGAATTATAACTCTTGGAAGGCGATCATACACCATACTCAAGGTTCGTCCACCTTAGCGTATACCCTTGGATTTGAGCTGGGAGTTTCAATATCTTCTCGAGGTCGTTTTTCTTGCAATTTCAGAGCATCGATGTCGAAGCCATGTTATTCCATGTGGCTGAGGGAGGTATACTTTGATAGTAACCATGTGACGATAATAGAAATCATTCAGGTTCCACAACAATATGAGCATAAACTCTCGATCATTAATAGGGAAAGTAAGCTGTGTGCGGATATGAGTGCATCTCGAACAAATGTGTGCCTATCTTTCTCCATATGGAAGTGCTGCGGGCACATAGAGATGTGGGTAAAGGAAGCCTCAAAAAGCGTGAGAAATTTTCGAAGGCGCTCTGACGCAAAGTGAATAAATTCAGCTTCTGACATCATTCTGTTTATGTTCAAGAGCCCAATTAACAAAGGCTTGGCTAGCATTTTCCCGACTAGCTCTATCCACATAATCCAAAGAGTAGTACCAGTCCAAAGCTAGTCCTTCTAAACTCTTGTCAAATATTATGGGGTAATCTTCCTGTTGTATTGCCCCATGGGTGCAAGGCATTCACAAATCCAACTAAGTGGACAAAAGGATCACCGTTCCCGTCAAATTTTTGAAACTGTTGTAATTCATGATAGTGATCTTCATGTTGATATCCTGGAAAGAGAATCATTGATTTAGTGTGAACTTCTCGGATAGGACCTACTACATTGCAATCCAAGTTAAAATCATCAGTCCTAGATCTCTTCTGATCTTTCAGTCATTATCATCATCTTGAGGATTGTTAACACATGATTTATCTGGTGTTTTGGTTGACGTATCATGAGTGTCAATGCTTGGAACTCCCACTTTTTTCTCGTTATCCTCACTATACCCTGACTCTCTTTCTTCATGACTTATGTCCGTTGTAGCTGCTGGGATCTCACATGCCCATGAAGTTCCAGGCCCTACTAGAATACTATGGACAGTGTAACCTTCCAACCTAGTGCCATCTACTTCATTTAGATATAATACATACTTTCCGATTTTGGAGACGGACATAATTTTTGGATCACCAATAATAGTCACAACACCCAGATCTGTTAGAAGCTTTATCTTCTGATGTATAGTAGAGGCTACTACTCTATTTTCATGCAGTCACGACCTTCCTAATAAAAGGTTGAAACATGCTTGAATGTCAATGACCATGAATTTCACCTTCCTGCTGCGGGACCACATTCATTGAGGAGGATAATTAAACCCAATACTTCTCTTTTGGCATTATTATAAGCTCTGACCACTTGGTTGGATGGCACCATATCTTATTTTACATAACCGAGTCTTGTTAGTACATGCTGAGGGCAAACATTGATTGTGGAGCCATTGTCGATCAATACGCTAGGTATCTCCCATCCATTGCAGCGTATAATGATGTGCTACGAATTGTTGTGGTTGATATTACCAGGGAGAGCATGGTCTTTACAGATGAGAGTTCGATCTACACTGTGAATGAGCCCTACTATTTGGTCAGGTGTTATGGAGGAGCTTACCGAGGATTCATTGAGATGCTTTAGAACGGCTGCCCTGTGAGGCTGGGAATGAATTAACAATTTCCAGATTGAAACATTAGTGTTTACTTCTTTCACACGCTTGATATCATCATCTTCCTTGTTACTATCCTTTGTCATTGGATCCTTACCCTTTTCTTTCTTCTCAATACCTCCAAAGGATTTTCATCCTCCAAATGGGATGGTTTAAAATGACGACCTGCTCTAGTTAAATGAGACGTATTCCTCATTACTAAGATCATCGAGGCAGACAAGGCACCAGATGTATTTAGAGTAGTGAAATATCCTTTAGTGTTTATCTCTACAATCGTCAAAACTGAAGAGATATCTTCATCAGCGTCGGAGTCGAAAATGAAGAACACATTGTCATAATCCAAGGTTCCACACATGTCAGAGAATGGATCCTTGTTCAGAGTGGAATCAGGGTGGGGTCTTTGCAAGGCATCATTTTCAGATTTTCTTGAGTGGAATAGTAGTAAACCAGGCACTTGTAACCTGTGGCTATTGGCATTTCATACATCTGAGCGATCATCTTACGGATTAGCTGGATTGGGTAGCATCCATCTATCACACAAGAGATTGCATTGATTGCAAATGAGGGTTTATGATTTTGAAGGGTTTTTTTGTGTGATGTTGGGCCGAGAGTCATTTGGTTTAGCGAAAGTGGATCCTAAAGAGAGCTTTCCATCATGTACAAGATTTTGAATCAAATGCTTTAGGGTCGTGTAACTTTCAATGTTATGCCCCGGGCTTTGGTGAAATTCACGATTTTAGTTTGGGTTATAACTAGGCTAAGAATTATTAGGAGGTGGGCGCGGATTCAAGGGTTGAATGAGATTGGCCTTGTTTTTAGCTTGGAGTGAGCTTGGGAATAAGTCATGTTGAAAGGAGTGAAGTTCCTTTGGGCTGGCAACTGGAATACAAAAGCTGCGCCAATGGCATGGATGAAATTAATTGTTTTAAGAGCTACTGAGTCATTGTTTGGCGCTTTTTTTTTGTTATTTCCAAACTTTGCATTAGAAGTAGCGCCACTAGTAGGTTCATCCTTCCTAATGTCTCCCTTTTTCACAACATCCTCTACTAGAGTTCCCGGAGCAGTCAAAGCTTTGAAGGTTGACAAATATTGGTATGCCATATGCAACTGGTATACAGGAAGAAGATTCTTCACAATCATTTGTAATTGTTCCTCTTCATTAGGCCTACTCATCATTTTGGAGGCTTTGTTTCTCCGCTGAGTGATGAATGAAGAAAGTGTCTCATTAAGGTTTTGGGAGGTGGTCTCCAAATCTCTTATAGTAACATCAATTTCTTCATTATACTTGTATTGATTTGAGAATTCTTTGATTATAACATCCCAAATGGAATTTTTTGTGTTCTCCAGATTAAGGAACCAATGTGTTACGGCACCATCCAAATAATGTTGAAAGAATTGGGCCATCAAAGACTTCCACTCCCTTGGGACTCATTACTCCCACATATATTTTCATGAAATTTATGGGGCTACCGGTATCATCAAACTTTGTCAGATTAGGCATCTTGAAACCATGAGGTAATCATGCCTTGTAAAAAGTGTTAGTCCAAGAATGTCCATCCATGGTTCAACCTTCGTCATACCTTATTTCAAGACTTCTTTGAGCTTAACCACCGCATCCTGAAGCTTAATGGGATTTTCTCTTTCATTGTTCATGGGCTCAGGGTGAAAAGGTAAAGCTACTTCTGACTCTGGAGGAGGAGAAGGAGGCATCTGGGCGCTTTGGCGCATTATGCCCAACACAATTTGTTCAATGTTATCATGTCGGTCGAGCATGGCCTGAACAAGTCCTCATAGCTCAACCATTAGATCAGGTGGAGGGGTACAGTTATGTGGGTGCTCATTATTGTTTGGAATTTCAAACATATTATTGAGACGGGTAGCAGAGAATACATCTGGTGTGGACAAGGATGACGGTTCACTGATAAATTAAAGAACATTCACTATGGTCAGGACTTCGACGAATCAACCTCGATCTGAGCGAGCCCAGGCAGAGTTCTTGTAAAATGAAACGAAATGTTAATATCGTGATTTATCCAGACATTGTCTCTTTTTTTTATATATTTTATTCCACATGGAATAAAAGAAATGATATTTTTGAGAAGATTTTTAACCCCAATTTCCAATAATTTTGTTTTGGTCTTTTCATTGAATTTCTTTTTTTTTTTTATACTTAGTCTTTGCATTTTTCGTGATAAGACACAAACATATTTTATTAAAAAATATCAATTTAGTGATACCCTTTCATTTCCAGCTGCTACAGAAATAAATAAGAGAAAAGAGATATAACAAGGCTTGTATCCTCATTTTGGCAAATTATAATGTCATAGATGTTCTTCTTTGCGGTGATCCGCATGTATTGATCGCCTTTAAGCACTGAACCCATAAAGGAACAACATCGAATGCTAAAGGGGCCGAACCTGAAGGCTGCCTAAGTATCTCCATAGGTAGATTTGGATTTGGAAAGTAATTTTTTGCGATAATTTTTTTAGAGAATCAGGCCCAACAACGTTTTGATGTATTAAAAATGAAATTTTACAAAATATTTTTTTTTGCAGCTGCACTAAGAAAATGAGTTACCTACGTACTCCTTTTAGCACATTACATATTAAAGAAAGCTAAGATAAATGCATTACAACTTTAGAAATTTTTGTTTTGTTTTTTGTTTTTTTCAGGGGATCAGGCCGCACGTAGCTCTACCTAGAAAGTACAAACCGAAAGCAATAATTCTCAGACTTTTCCAGAATTTAGTCTGGTGAGCGCTATGCCATGTATTCTCCCAATCTTCTCGGCTAAGGAGCCATGATGCCCATACACTAGTGAAAAAAACCCAAAGTGATGGCGGTCAAATGTGGGCTTTCGGATGCGGTTTTGGTCCGCAACAGGTGGGCTCGTAGTAGGTGTGTAAATCATTCTGATGCGGTCCAAAACTGCATTAGAAATGGATAATCTGATGCGGTTTTAAGGGAAAACCGCATCAGATTATGGTCTTGGCGCCAAGGTTTTTGACCTCTAGGTGTACAATCTGATGCTGTTTTCTCTAGAACCACATCAGATTTTTAATATATAAACATAATATATATATCTATATATATGTATATATATATATATATATATATGTATTATTATATATATATATGTATATATATATATATATATGTATATATATGTATATATATATATGTATATATATTATATGTATATATATATATATATATATATATATATATATATATATATATGTATATATATTATATTATATTTATATAAAGCTTGTATCTAAACATGCCTTAATTAGAAAACATCTCACGCACGTGTCGTATAAAGTACTCAAAATGGTACTATTATATATAATATAATATTCATAATGTACTAAAAATGAAGTTATAAATAAGTACTAAAATAAAAAATAAACATATGAAGCTCAAAATCCTAACAAAAAAGCTCAAAGCCGCGACATCATCCTCACATGCAAATGTCGGTAAGGTAGCGTGCTAGCAAATCCCGAACCTCGTTTATCTCTAAGGTGGTGAAAGAATCCTCCGTTGGCTTGCCCTTGATGAACACCTTATAAAAAAATTCATAACGAAACACACATAAGAAGTCAATAATGAGATTAAGTGTGGAAGGTTAAAGAAATTAAAGTTAAGGTAAGAAGTCAAATATCGGCCCGAAATGACCTTCTTTTACCCAAATTGGATTTTAAAGCGTGAGATATGATTTTTCTTGACTCTAATGGTTATATATGTAGCTATTATTACTATATATATCTTAACATGTGGCTAAATGTGGGAATTTAAGGAAAATGAACATGAAAGTCTAAAATCGATCCTAAATGACCTTCATTTACCCAAATTGGGTTTCAAAGCATGATAAATGGTTTTTCTTGACTCTAATGGTTATATATGTAGCTATTAGTACTATATATGTCTTAACATGTGCTAAATGTGAGAATTTAAGGAAAATGAACATGAAAGTCTAAAATCGGCCCTAAATGACCTTCATTTACCCAAATTGGGTTTCAAAGCATGAGAAATGGTTTTTCTTGACTCTAATGGTTATATATGTAGCTATTATTACTATATATATCTTAACATGTGGCTAAATGTGAGAATTTAAGGAAAATGAACATGAAAGTCTAAAATCGATCCTAAATGACCTTAATTTACCCAAATTGGGTTACAAAGCATGATAAATGGTTTTTCTTGACTCTAATGGTTATATATGTAGCTATTAGTACTATATATGTCTTAACATGTGGCTAGATGTGAGAATTTAAGGAAAATGAACATGAAAGTCTAAAATCGGCCCTAAATGACCTTCATTTACCCAAATTGGGTTTCAAAGCATGAGAAATGGTTTTTCTTGACTCTAATGGTTATATATGTAGCTATTAGTACTCTATATGTCTTAACATGAGGGTAAATGTGAGAATTTAAGGAAAATGAACATGAAAGTCTAATATTGGCCCGAAATGACCTTCATTTACCCAAATTGGGTTTAAAAGCATGAGAAATGGTGGTTCTTGACTCTAATTGTTATATATGTTGCTATTAGTACTATATATGTCCTAACATGTGTCTAAATATGGAAAAATATTTAAATTGAACTTCAAAGGCCAAAAAACGTCGAAAAAGGCAAAAATGGGTTGTCATGTATAATACCTTGTCAATATACCCGACTTCCTTGCAACATGAGGCTATATCGAACATGAACCTCAACACATAGTAGCCACACTCGGTTCCCCCAGTTTGTTGAGCACACTAATTATAGAGTTACATTAAAAAATCATGTAAGAAACATACATGTTTGTTTATTGTAAAATTAAAGAAAGAAGTAGAAAAATAATATGAATTATCTTCATTGCTTTCCACTGAGGAACTCTTCCTGTTCTCCCAACCTTCTTCAAGCAGCTGTAGTTATTTTAATTTCATGTGAGAAGCGGACAAAGGAAGAAAATTAGTGAAACGTGTTGGAGCTAATAAAAACATACCTATTTATGCATGATTTGAGGAGTAAGGATCGTGGTGGATGTTGAGCTGCAAATCAAACTGATATACTTGTTGTTTGAAGGAGAAATCACAAGAAGCGACCAAGGCACTAAAATCACAAAATCAAGTTACGAAGCAATCATGTGAGTATATACTTGTATTGTATAATAATTATTAAGTGCTAAAAATGGATAAGGTTAAGAACTATACTCTTCAAAACAAGGGGAAATATGAACTTATGTGTGCAACGTTGAGCTGTTTGGAGACATAGCCTAATATACTCCTTAACCTAGCTGGTTTTGCAAACAATTGTCAGCTCGGACGAAATCTGGACATAACCACCCAAACTGACCGCGTCCACAAGGAGACTCTTGGAGTAATCTTCAATTCAAAGCACAATCATATACATAACATAGATATATTATTAGATATTGCAAAGAAAGTTCATACATTTCATAAGTACCGATGTTATACCTCATGAATGCTTGAATTAACGAAACATTCAACATATCTCCGCAAAGGAACTCTTTCACATCATCCTTGGACACCCATGTCGACGCTTCCTCGTGGTAGTTGAATTCCGTGGCATCCAACTTAACCTCCAAAGGTGTATCATCCGGCATATCACGCATATTTGCATGTAGCCACGAGCATGCCTTACTGAGACCTTGAAGCGTTGATGACTCGATCCAAGTAGGTTTAGGAGGGTTTTGTTTGGGACTTGAACCTTTGGAGACTTGCGTTCCTTCCCCAAATCGCCTTCTTTGGCTTGCTTGAACCCTCCTTTTCCTTCGCCTTTTGTAGAGGAGGTGAGTCCGCCTTGCTTTCGTTAGGCTTCTTTATTCTCTCCAAAACCTATTGATTGAAACCGGAAAACATTCAACATACGTAGTTAATACTTAATAGATATGAATTAAATAGATCAATATGATTGAATACTTTAGTTGCTTCATTTTACCTCGTCTGAAAACCTCACCCATGCCGATGGCCAGAGCACATAACCACCACGAGCGTCGGTCAAGACATTTGTATCCGTCGACGGGTTAGGCAATGGGAGAGAAAAGTCTTCGTAACCAGGAGTGATCGAGACTACACTAACCGCCAAGTGATCATTGTCCAACGATTGATGATGGACTGTTGCTCGTTCACTTCGTGGTTGTGCATTTCCTTCAGCCACCACAATCAAACCCGCATCTTTTACATCTAGTAAAAGCTGGCAAGGCGTTTCTTCCTTCAAAAGTATATGAATTGAGGTTAGTTTATATAATGACTTTTTTTTTCAAGTTATAAGAAGACTAGTAGTTACCTCTAACTCAAGTATAGACGGTGCTGATTTTTGTGTGTTAGGATGGCTAGCTTTGTCCTCCAAAGGACGATCCAGTTTAGGTTGACGTAACGCCGGTAAACCATACTCCGTAAGGACCGCGTTGAAACTTGCCGTGAGTTTCTCCGTCACCTTCTCTGATTTCCTCCGTAAGCTTCTCCCGAAGAGCTTGTGCCATGGCTTCCATATCATGTGGGCGGAAGCATTAGAGCGTGATTTTGTGATTGTGGAAGATTCTTTACTGTAGGCTTTTGTCTTGCTTAGCCGAATCCCACCAAAACCCCTCAAACGTCCATTGTGTTCCTTTCCCAAAGTCTCGTAAAGAGCATCTTTGTTGGCTTCCAGAGTGAACTCGCCGTTAATCTCTTTTTGCTTAAGCCCCATCTACATAGATTATAGAAAAACAATTATTAGTTTGCCATGAGAGTGAGTGAATGAGAGTGTGTGCAATGGAAGGGGGGATTGTGCAAGTTAAATGAGATCGATTGTGGAAGGGGAGGGGGAAGTAAGGGGAGGAGGGCAGAGGGTGGGGAGGGTGCAGGTGGCAATGTAGGGGGTAGTGTGCACATGGGTGGGGAGGGCTGCAGGGGTGGGGGGAGGGGGCAGTGTGCACAGGGGGTGGGGAGGCTACAGGGTGGGAGCAGGGGGTGCAGTGTGCACAGGGGTGGGGAAGGGCTGCAGGGGTGGGGGGGCAGTGCGGGGGTGTGTGTAGTGAGGGCAATAAGGGGGAGGGCAGGGGGTGGAGGGTGTGTGCAGTGAGGGCAGCAAGGGGGGAGGGCAGGGGGTGGGGGTGTGTGCAGTGAGGGCAGCAAGGGAGGAGGGCAGGGGGGTGGGGGAAGGTACTTACAATGGTATTTGCTATCTTCAAGGTCTCCGGATCTGAAATGGTCATCTTATTGTCCCAATCACGCGTATGCATAGAGTACCACCAATCAGCGACACGGTCAACGGTGATAGTTGTGGCGTTGGAGGTAGAATCCGTCGTCGTAGAAGGGTAAAATTTATCGTCAATCCACGTTTGTCTCATCCTCGCGTAAGTGTAGGAACCCATATGATGGTAGTGGTTCCTCTGTCTGGCACTCTGTGCATGTTTCTCACGCTTAGCCTATCAAATAACAGGTTAGTTTTAAAACCTATCTAATTATAGTTAAAGTAAATATGCAAATTCTAATATAGCTCAAAGCACAATATACTTACCACCATCTCGGGCGTAGTATTTTGGGCAACAAATGCCTCCCAATCTTTCCGTTTATATATGTCCAAATCTCAAAAGGCATGTTATCCGGTTGTCATGGATCATCATCTCCAATTTTTCTCTTTTTGTCATTCCTCTTTCCCCGTTTCGAGATCCATCCACTAACTAGCTTGCTTTTGAAAACTTTAAATCTTTCGACCATCGCGGATAGGAATAAAGCCTTTTTAGCTTCATTAGGAGTAATATGGAACAAATTCTATAGAAACAAGAAATAAACTAGGAGTTAATTTACTTATACATATACATCAATGAAAATGGGTTTCTAAATGTAAAAAACTTACACAAGTGTCTTCCCGTAATGATTTCTTCATTGCCTCGGGCACATCTTTCCACTTCACCAAAATATTGAGTTTGCGCGTACAAAACCTAATATGCTGCCCATACTTTACACGCCACTGACCATAAGGTTGACCTAAATCATCCTACTCGAGGGTCATTTGGGTCTTAACATTCAAACCATTATTCGCACCCTTACCTTTCCGCTTCTTTGTTGCAACACTCCTTGGAGTTTTGGTTGAAACTTGAAACTCTTTCCCGGCTTTTTTGGGTGGCACACTGAGCGACGAGATAGCTGGATAATCTTCCCGAGCGTTGTTGGCAATGGGGGGAGCATTATCTCATTGTTCCTCAAGGAGGTGAACCTTGCGCATTTCATCATTTTCCAAGCGCTTCTCCTCATCATGCGCTACATCTTCCAGTTCACCTTTACCCTCATCCTTATCCGCATCATACTCGTCATCATCAAATGATGACTTATTGGTTACCTCGTCACTTTCTTCCTCCACAATCACATCATCTAGGACCATGTTTGAGAATCCTGAAATATTTACAAAAAGATTTTAGAAACGCGCAAGATCTAACAAAAATATGAAATAAATTATAAATTTGAAAGATATAACAAGAAGAAGAAGGAAATTAGAAACGCGCATACTTAAACAAAAAAAATGATGTCGTGCACCGCCAAACCACCCCCCTGCCACCTGCCACCTGCCCCCTGCACTGCAGCCCTCCCCCACCCCCTGTGCACACTGCCCCCCCACTGCACACAACCCCTGCCCCCTGCACGCCCCTGCCCCCACTGCACCCTGCACACCCTGACCCCCTAACTGCAGCACTCCACCCCCTGTGCACACTGCCCCCTACTGCAACAACCCCTGCCCCCCCATGGCCCCTGCCCCTACCCCACTGCACCCTGCACACCCCTGCCCCGTCCCACTGCACCCCTGCACACCCCTGCCCCTACACTATACACTCCCCACCCCTGTACCCCCTGTGCACACTACCCCACCCCTGTGCACACTACCCCACCCCTACACTCCCCACCCCTGCAGCCCTCCCCCACCCATGTGCACACTACCCCCACCCCTACACTCCCCACCCCTGCAGCCTCCCCCACCCCTGTGACCCCCCCACTCCTGCACTGTCTCCCCTGCCACCTGCACTGCCCCTCCTACACACACCCCTGCCCCATGCGCTGCCCCCCCACCCCCACTCAAGCTAGAAATAGGCCATAACGAGTTTCATGTACCCAAATTGGTTCCTTACATATATAGTGATCCTAATAAGAACTAAACATGCCATGACATGTGGCTAAAAGTTAAGTATCTTACATCTAATCTTAATTCAACGATACATATATACATATTTACACATATAACCAATTTACACATATAAACCAATTTAGTAATATATGAAACACTAGTAGAATAAATGCTAATTGCTGTGGTGATATTGCTGCGGTTTTACCTATACGCAACAATATTACACGCAAAGAGAAAAGAAAAAATAGAAAATAACTATATTGCTACGGTTCCCGCCCAAAACCGCAACAATATTGTTCAACGAATACATTTTGAAAAAAATGCGGGGCCTGGAAAGACTAATATTGCTGCGGTTTTGGGCGGGAGCCCGCAGCAATATAGTAAAAAATATTTTTAAAATATATTGCTGCGGTTTCCCGCCCAAAACCGCAGCAATATTGTACGCTTTAAAACTAATAGTGTTGCGGTTTTGGGCGGGAAACCGCAGCAATATAATAAAAAATATTTTTAAAATATATTGCTGCGGTTTCCCGCCCAAGACCGCAGCAATATTGTATGCTTTAAGAAAAAAATGGACGCGGCGGGTTTGGGCTTTATGTTGTCAAATATTAAAAGTATGCTGTTAGGGTTCCTTATCTCTCATCCTCCCACTTATCTCTCAACCTCTTTTTTTTTTTTCTCGGCCGTTTTTCACCCTCATCCTCCAATCTCTCTCCTTTCTCTCTCCTCTCACGCCTCTCTCTCTCCCCTCTCACTCTCAATTTTTCGCCTCTCATCTAAATTGTTCGAATGAATCAACACACACTAGTAGAAAAAAGGCTACTTGCTGCGGTTAAAAAGTGCCCTATTGCTGCGGAATAGGGCGCGCAGCAATTGAGGGCGCAGCAATAGGTATTATTAATATTGCTGCGGTTTTAAACCGCAGCAATATAAGGTAATATTGCTGCGGTTTTAAAGACCAAACCGCAGCAATATTATTATTTTATATCAGAAAAAATCAGTATATTGCTGCGGTTTTTAAGCCAAAACCGCAGCAATATGTCCAGTACAAGAATTTTTTTTTTTTTTTTTTTTTTTTTTTATTTGTCAATTAAATTTGAAATATTAGATACAAACAACCAACCCATTCACCATCCACTCAATTCGCAAACAAACTAAAAATAAAATGACATGAATCTTATTAATATATAAAAATAAAAAATCTAATTACATTAATATTACAAAAGAATAATATGTAAAATGAAAAACCAACTGAAAAAACAATCTAAAAAACAATAAATTAACAGATCTAAAAAAAAAAGATCTTAAATGAAAATATAAACTGACAGATCTAAAAAAAACGAAAAATGAAAAAGCAAAAAAAAAAAAAATCTACAAAGAGGCCGATAAACAATAAACTAACAGATCTAAAAAAAAAAACGATCTGAAATTGGAAAAGAAACTGACAGATCTTAAAAAAGAAAATGAAAAGGCAAAAAAAAAAATCAAAACGATCTTAAACTAAAAAATAAACTAACAGATCTAAAAAAAGGAAAAATGAAAAAGCAAAACAAAAAAATCTACAAGGAGGCCGAGGCGCGGATGAGATGACGACGTGAAATGAGCGAGTTGTTGCGTTGCTGCGAATTTCACTTGCTTCGCCATCTTGAAACGACGACGAGATGAGCGAGTCGACGAGATGAGCGAGACGACGAGGCGACGTTGCTGCGCTATCGCCACTGAGACGACGACGAGACGTTGCGAGCGACGATGTTTTGTTGTTCGGTGTTGGATTCTCGAGATGGGCCACCGAGACGCGATGCCGACGAGGTGAGAGGTGAGAGAAAACGGCTGAGAGAGGCTGAGAGGAGAGAGAAAACGGATGAGAGGAGAGAGCATTTGAGGAGAGAGAGGATGAGAGGGGCGCGGATGAGATAAGTGTGAAAAAAAAAACCCTACTTAACATAGACGCGTAACACGCTGGCCATGTCTTATATATATTATTTTAATAATTTTTAATGATATTGCTGCGGTTTCCCGCTTAAAACCGCAGCAATATTAAAATATTATTTTTAAACATCATTTTATAATATTGCTGCGGTTTTCCGCTCAAAACCGCAGCAATATTAGTCTCTTCAGGCCCCACATTTTTTTCAAAATTCCCGTTGACTAATATTGCTGCGGTTTTTGGCGGGAAACCGCAGCAATATTGTAATTTTCAATTTTTTTTTTCTTTTTGCGTGTTATATTGCTGCGTACAGGTAATACCGCAGCAATATCAGCGCAGCAAATAGCATTTATTCTACTAGTGACATCAATTCTCAAATTGGGTGATTTTATGAGATCTCTTCTCGTTTTCTTCGTCGGATGTTCGATTTGTTTTTCGTCGGCTTTTCCATTTCTTCGTCGTTTTCATTGTCGGCTATTCGATTTCTTCATCGGCTTTCCGATTTCTTTGTCGGCTGTTCGATTTCTTCGTCCGTCGAAGTCGTTCCTTCGTCGGTCGAAGTCGTTCCTTCGTCGGCTGTTCGATTTCTTCGTCGGTCGAAGTCGTTCCCTTGTCGCCTGTTTGATTTCTTCGTCGGTCGAAGTCGTTCCGTCGTCGGCTGTTCGATTTCTTCGTTGGTCGAAGTCAATCCCTCGTCGTCCGTTCAGATCGAGACGAAGCCTCAACCTCGCGCTAGTCGACGACCGTTCTTGGGCTTTCGGTTTCTGTTTTAGATTTTTTTTTTCAGAATTTTGTGTTTTTTTTTCTGTTATTATTTTCTATTGTTATTTTTGTAATTGTTGCTATTTTGGTTATTGTTGTTGTAATATTTTCAGATCTAGTGTTTTATTGTATTATCTTATTATATTTATAGTATAAATTTGTTCTTTTATTTTTTCAAGTTACATAGCAGATTTTTTATAATCTGCCTTCAAAAAAAGTAATACCATAATATTTTTTTTTGTGTTTTTTATGTTTTTGAATTTTATATAATAACTTGTTGTCATTAGTTTCAATAAGTAATGTTTTATTTTATTTCAGCCCTTTTATTTTCCAAATCTGATGTCAAAATAAATTTTTTTTTTCTGCCAAACGTATATTGCTGCGGTTTTAGGTAAAACCGCAGCAATATACGTATTTTTTATTATTAAATACAGTATATTGCTGCGGTTTTCCCTTGAAACTGCAGCAATATGTTGTACTATTTTAATATAAAATACTAATATTGCTGCGGTTTTTACCTAAAACCGCAGCAATATATGTCAGATATTGCTGCGGTTTAAAACCGCAACAATATATTAATTACCTATTGCTGCGCCCTTAATTGCTGCGCGTCCAAAACCGCGACAATAGGGCACTTTTTAACCGCAGCAAATAGCATTTATTCTACTAGTGAAATTAAAAAAAGTTAAGTATGAGCGATAACATACCAATATCAAGGTTGTAAATAGGGAAATGGAACTCAACACTCCGTCACTAGCACTCCGTCACTAGCTAGGTTCAATAATCAACAACAAAATTTAAAGTTCAAATTAGTATAAATTACCAAACTAAACTAAATAAACTAAATTAAACTAAACTAAACTAAACTAAACTAAACTACAAAAATAACAATCATACTCATCCTACCACAAAGACCTAGTTTTTTAGCCTCTAAATCAAACTAACTACTCCAATTAAATTAAATTAACTCAAATAAATAAAATTTAAACCCTTAAACTATTATACATCCTAATTTCACTAACAATTATTCATAAAATTACAATGAATTATAAATTTATGAGATTACAATAAAAGTTATGAAATTTTTAGTTACTTAGCTAGGAAAAGGTGGTAATGTAGTTGGTTAGGAAGGGGAGGAGGAGGAATGAAGCTAGGGAGCAGCAGTGGTAGCACAAAACTAGGGCAGAAGTGGTGGCGCGAAATTAGGGCGAAACTAGCCCATCTGGTGGTGGCGAATCTTCACGTGCGCAAGTTGTCGGAGTTGGTGGTGGTGGCCAGTCGCCGCCGTGGGCAGTGGTAGTGGCGTAAGTTGTTCGTGCAATGAGTTTTTTGCGTGGGAGGAAAAAAATTTGTGTTTAGAATAGGCGAGTTTTTTGAGCGTTTGACATTTAGCAGAGGAGTTTCGGATGCGGTCCTCTGTACCGCATCAGGTTCAAAAAAGCCGCATCCAATATTATATCTGATGCGGTTTTTTTGGACAGCATCCGCTTTTCTTTGCCAAGTTTCCCTCACATTTTTTTGTTCATTATAAGATTTTTTCCACTAGTGATACTTTGCACACAAGCACGCAAGAGGCTCTTGTTTCATATCAATCTCATTGAGGAAGTTATAAGGTTCCATGATAGCTTGAATTGCAGCAACCTTGTCTACTGAACTCTTTTTTCCTTCACATTGAATGGGCCATGACTCCTTGTAAAGCCAGTAAAACTTTTTCTCAATCCTCTTAACCTTTCTTATGTCAGGTACATAGTGTGTTTGATCAAGATCCTCCTCGGGAATATGCCAATAGAAGTAGTATTTTACCATTTTGAAGGGTGGTATCTCCGTGTGACCACTGTCATAATTTAAGTGACATATATGAAATATGGAGGATTTTTGCATTGCCACCCCCATTGTTGTATCTCCTGGGACTGTGGTTACCCCATGTGGAGTTATCATCTTCATCTTTTGGTGCAATGTTAAGATAACAACTTGGTTGTCATGGAGCCACGATCGTCCTAACAATAGAGTGAAAGGAGCCTCACAGTTAATGATCATGAAATTGACTTCACATATGACCGCTCCAATACGTAGAATCATGGTTGGTGATCCCATGATTTCCTGTATTGAACCATCATAAGAAACTATGGTTCATGCGGAGGGGAATATCCGAGCCAAATAAGAGTACTAAGGGGGCAGATATTGGCGGAGGCTCCGTTATCGACCATTACCCTTTGAGATGTTTGGCACTATGATCTATAAAGATGTACAAGACGTTATTATGAGTGGGGATATTAGACAGATCTTTATCAGAGAAAGTTATGGCCATAGTAGTTTCGATCTGACCCGCATGGAGAGGCCTTGCCGACATATTATGGGCACAACAAATGTCGGTATAGACGATCAGTTGATCTGTTGTCATAGGGATGATGTAAATAGTTTCGGTATTTGTTACTTGGGGTACTGAAGGAACATTTCTCCCTAGCATGCAAGGGTTTAACGAACCTCCCTGAGGACCTATTTCATTTTCTACGATTGCCGGTGTAGAGGCAATACTTTTTGGTTGTACCCGATTCCCATGGATGGTTATCGTCCTTGAAGCTGTTCGGCATTTGAGTTTTCTATGTGTAGGAGAGGCAAGAACGTTGTTCGCATGGAGCCATGGTCACCCCAATAGCAAAGAGAATAAGGTTAAAGTTTCGATGACCTTGAAGTCTACAACACAAATATAGTCTTTATACCTCAATTGAAGATTGATTATCCCTATAACATTCTCTAAATAGTTGTCGTATGCTCCCAATATTGTATTAGTATGGCTTAATAACAAGCTATCATATCCTAACTAAAGCGTCCCTTTGGGGAAATTGTTAAGTGCCGATCCATCATCTACCAGTACATTGGTTAATTCACGCCCATTGCATTTCAAAGTGATGTATAAGGCTTGATGAAGATCCATTTCCTCACGGGAAGATTAGCCTTAGTGAAGGACATAATTGGGGGAATCCATGATGGAGGCATATGAAATTTTCCGTATTCTAATAGCTGGTGGATGATATGTCGAAGGTCAAAACACCAGTTTGTTTCGTGTCCATACTAATGGCAAAAGTTGTAGTATATTCCCATGTTAACCTCTGGAGGTGTTATAGTGTGACAGTGATGTTTCAATGCTAGGAAACACTATCTTTTCTGCGAACATACAAAGTTCGCAGAGATTCCTATGTATCTGCACAGATTAGGTTGATAAATCTGCAACGACCTTTTCCCTTTATTGAAACTTTCGCTTTAATTTGCTTTTAGGAATCAGACGTTGTGAAATGATGCAGGCTTTACTCCTCTCTTTCTTTTTGGATGTGAAGTACCTGAAATGTACACACTAATGTTAGTAACAAAAATAAATAATTCTTTTATGTTTCTTAGAATATAATGGAAGAATCCTCCCTTTTCTTTTAAACAATTATCTCTTTTGACTTTTTTTCTTTTAAAACGAATACCCTTTTCGACACAAAATTTTTTTAGACTAGAGTTCTTGTGTTTTAGACTGTACTGTTTTAATTACATCATAATTCTTAAACCTGACACGTTTAAGACTATCCCTTATGACTCTTTTCATTTTCACTTTGCATTTTTTCATTTTTTTCATTTATTTTAATTTTTTTTTTCAGGATTATATTTTCCAAACAGGGTTATTTTTTTATTATTTTAGAAATTAATTTTGTTTTTCAAAATTCAATTTTGACTAAAAGTTAAATGTTAATTTTGTGGAAATGGGAGATCACATTTATTTTCAATAACACTTATGATAGATAAAAAAAGAATATTTCACTAATCATTTCGAGAGAAATTTAACTACAGTTAATGATTACTAAAATATTGACTGAATGAAAACGGACTGAGGACTTTTTTGAAATTTATTCACATTATTCAATAACTGAAATAAATAAAGGACATCTGTGCATTGATCCTTGTGTCCTAGAAGTCAACTAAAATGTGATTCATTTAAGGAGATATTATGTTAAAGTGGCCTCGAGTCACTTCCATTTTTCCCATCGAGGGTGGACACTCCTGACACAGCCGGTTGGAATAGCTCGCTGATGCAGGTTTTACGCCCTGAATCGTTAATTTGTTATTCTCAAATTCTAACCCTTGCTAATAGATAGAGGTATGAGACGTAATAAGAAAAAGGTTAAAAAAAGTGGCGCTTGTATCAGGCCAAGTTTGTTTAAGTGTGACTCATGTTTGGTTTATTTTTCTTTGTTAATCGTTTTTTGACAAAGGTGGAAGGCAAAGGAAACAAAGTTAAACAGTTGAGGGGAGGGGGGGGTGGTGAATCCTAAACAAATTCAAGCACAATTTTTTGCCAAATAGTGTGAAGAATGAACTTGTTGACGATTCACCTGTAATAACAGGCACCATTGAAATTTTTTCGCAAGTGAAAGAATTTGACAAATAGTCTAGTAAACCAAAATAGGAGCCTTGTTTTTGTCTTGAAGAACAAACACAAGATTTGAGCAATTCGTGTGGAAAGTAATGTGTCCGAGCTGTTGTTGATAAGCCCAAGTCATGGAATGAAAGAGTGTTGGGGCTTCTGCATGAAGAGTTGACGTAGAAATTAAATCCCATAAGATGCACCACCACTAAGCTGATGACTGAGATGGTTGTCAACCACCCACGAAAAACCCGAAACCTTAGTATTCTTATCCCAAGAGGCATCCATATGAATAGTCTTAACACTAAACCCAAATTGAGATTGGCCTAAATGAACTGCAATAAAACTATGTGGAGAAGATATACTATCTTCAGGAGGGTGAAGAAAACAAAGACATTGAAAAGCAGTCAACTCCTTTAAAGAGTCACGTTGTTGCTGGGGTATAGAAATTTCATGTTCTATCTACCATTCATGGAGAAGAGAAAGTGTATTGAGTTTGGACGCTATAAGCAAAGAAGAGGGTAACTTTGGAGTACATGAAATATACTCCACTGAATTCCTCAATATAATAAGATGCTCCGGTCTCTCGAATCATAGCATACGATTAAAGGTTGGTGCGCCAGTTATGCTTTTAAGAAATATTGATCAAACATATGGATTATGTAACGGCACGAGGTTAGTCGTTAGACATTTAGGTCATCGTGTTATTGAAGCTACTGTTATTTCTGGAAGTAATGTCGAAGAAAAAGTATTTATCCTAAGTTTGACACTCACTCCGTCTGACTCGACGAAATTTTCTATCAGATTTCAGAGACGCCAGTTTCCTTTAATGCACCACCACAATCTTTGTCTCATGTAGGTTGTATCTCCCGGGACCTGTTTTCAGCCATGGTCAATTTAATGTTGTTGTTTCCAGATTTACGAGCAAATAATGTCGTAAGATCCTTCCGTTTGATAAACAACACGGTGTGCGTACAAGTACAACAAATGTAGTTTACAAAAAGTGTTTGCAAACATATAGATTGATTTCTAAGCCTTATATTATTGTACTGTGTGCTCTTTACCACTATTACATTTAGAATTTATGAATTTGTGTAATTTGTTTCAATCTTATTATGTGACTTAATTTAATTATGTTATAAAGCAAAAAATACACCGTGCATTATGCATGGGTCGTAAAACTAGTTCAATCATCTGAAGGAGTACTAGAGTCAGTGCTCTTATTCATATACGAGAACACTTGATACTTATAAGTGTAATACTCCGTAATTTTTAAAAGGATTTTATTTATTAAAAAGGTTTATTATTAATTATAAAGGTTTTAAATAAGCTTTTATGATACATTATGGGTTTTTTTCAAATAGACTTTAGAGACTCTAGCCCAAATTAAATATTGGGCCTAAGTTTACAAATTATAATCCAAGTAGTTAGTTTAGTAGATGAAGATTATTATTAAAAGAAAATAAGTAAATATTTACAAAAAAAAGGAAAGATTTAAGGAAATTTCAAAAAGGTTTGCAAAAGATAAAAAAAAATTTGGCGCGGGACATGCACGCTAGAGTGTGAAAAAGATTTGATAAGTTCTGGCTACTTTTTCCTTTTGACTTACCTCTTAGTTATTTTACCTTCTATAATTATGTATTATGGGATAATTTATATCTTTTCCAAATCTTAGTTGGATAATCATAAATATTAGTTAGATCTTAGCTAGATTAGTTTATCTTTTTTCCTAAATCCATCTTTTAGTTTCCTAGTCTTGTTCCGATTCTACCTAGCCAACTAGTGTAAATAGGGGTCTCCACCCATCATATACTTCACACCAAATTTTAGAAATACATCTCTTTTCTCAAGTTCAAACACCGTCTCTCTTAGCCTACCCTTTCTCTTCTTCCTTAGTAGTTATTAATTCTCAAGGTGCATGCATATGTAGATCTTTAATAATTATTTTTGCAACCTTAGTATCATGTTTTTTAGGAATTTTTTTTGGATTGAAGTCCATATATTTTATATGTTTTAATTATGAACTACATGTGATTTGTGTTAACATGTTTGAAAGTTTATTAATTTTATTATGCACTTGAATCATGCCTTTAGTTCAACATTATTATAAAATTTGATCTTTGAATCTATATTCATATAATTTACAAGGATTTTGATATTTAAATGCATGTTTAAATATTTAAAAAGGATTGTTTTTGAACTATTATTATTTTTCAAAGGTTACCATTTGAGCGAGTTTTTTTATTGATGCCTTTATATGGCTAAGATTATAAGAATTATTATTCTTTTTAAAGGAGGATAATTTTTGATTATTTATGATGCAAGATAAAGAGGCAACGACTTGTTATTTATTAGCAAGAACGATAGCTATTAATATTATTTACCCCGACTTCTTTTTTATTAGCAAGAATGATAACCATTATATTATTTACCCATGTACTTTTTGTATAAGTCACGTGGACAAGGTAATAACACCTCGTAATAGAATCATTAAGGAATACTAAACTTGGGGGTGCACACACTTTAAGAAGGGTAGCTAGGCAAGCAAAAAGATTTATATCCAGGTTATATTTTTTATATTATACAAGTATTATCAAGTATCCAGGAAAGGTTCTTCGAAATTAAATATTTCAAATGTTTAATTAAATAAAGTGTTTAATGTTATGCATATACATGTAATCAGTATTTTTACTAACACACTTTTATTTGTTTTGTTTTATGGCTTTGTTCCTGTGATATGATGACCCTATTTTGGCGAGCATATTTTACAGGTTGATATGATGCATATTTCATGTGAGGGAGCTAGTGAGGAATCATAATTAGTGAAGGCGTTGTTATTTTATTTTCTTTGTTTTCATTGTTATATAGTTGTACAATAAAGAGAAGTTAATTCACTTATTCCGCTGCATTAGTTAATATTCAGTTAGTAGTTAGTATTAAAGCCTTTAACGTTATCACGTGGCTGTAATACTCTCAAGTTTCTCAAGGAGTTTTATAATATAATATGTTCGTTAAAAAGAGAGAAATTTTGGGGTGTTACAATAAGTCCAAAGGTTCACTCTAACGGCATTGCATAGTTGACGAGCTACCTTAGATTGCATGGTGTCACTTTTTCTAGCAAGCGCCTCACGAATATAATTTTCATGACGAATTGTTTCATTAGACATGGTGAATTGAAGTTTGGTGATGGTTGTGATTTCATAAAGAAGTGAATTGAATTGATCTGAAAGATTTTAAATTTTCCTAAAATCCTTGAAAAGGGTATTAATGTAGAAGACAATCAAAATGAAACAATAAAAGAAGAAAAGCACATGCAGAATGCGTGATATGTTATATTTTGGGTCATTTTTATTAGACCATGTTAATATTAAGTTTTAACAAATTAAAACATAGGTCCCAAAGTTATCATATTAAAGAAGCCCATTTCAAAGGGTGCGTGACTTGGAAGCCCATCTCAAGGGGTGTATTACTTAGAAGCCCATTTCATAAGGGGAGTAACTTTTCATTTTTCAAGAGACAATATATCTCTTCATAAAAAGGGTTAAGTGTAATAATCTGGACATAATACTCATCTCATTAAACAACACCCCTAAGAAAAAACCTCTCATCTCCCAGATCTTTTAAAAAAACATTCTTCTTCATAAATGGACACCCCTCAATCATATGTCGAGTCCTGCATTACTGAGACTCTAGAGTTTAACCATTCCTCCCTCCTCCAGACATACCAGAGGAGATATAGGAGGAAGAGGAAGAAAAATAAGAAGAGGAGGGTACTCCTCCATCATTAGATAGAGTAGAATGAAGATGACGATGAACCCCCTGCCCAAAGGAGAAGGTTAAGGAGGATCGTTTCCCAGAGGACACCTTTTACGGTGAATATCGCTTCTACCCTCTTGGCGATGACTCCAGCAATGTTGCTGGTGGAGAAGATGATGGCGCCTCTGATGAGGATTCAGACTCTAAGAAACCAAGGTCCCTAAGAGAGTAAAATTAGGCCTAGAATTTATAATTCTAAAATTCTAAATAGATTGTAGTGTTTATTATAATATGAAAATTTCAGCCCTAGGTTGTAAATTTTTTTTTATTAATGAAATTAAACATTCTAACATTTAGTCCAAATTTCTTTTATCATATATGTTGTTTGTATTCTTTATATATTTTTCCCAATCAAAGTTCTGCGAATTAATGGATTATTAAAAAATAAACCATCAAATCAAATATTGCAAACTCCATGGTTAAGATTAAATAAGGTGTCTATTGGGATACTAAAACTCTTAACATGTATTGATGAGATGGAAACAAGTTACTTCTAGAAGTAATAATTATCGTCCAATTGCACATGTCACTAATGGCAAACTATAGAAGTGATATGACACATCAAAGAGTTAGTGGACATACCCATTTTTACCCACTAAGGGTTTTAACTTGAGGCGGTTAAGGTTAGTTACTAAATACGTGCCATTATTATCTAAAAAGATAATAACAAACGCTTCATATATCCCTAAAAATAGGGATAACAGTCAAAATAATTGTACTATAAATACATTATTTTAACTATGATATTCTTCATTCCTCAAAACTTTGTTTTACAATTAAAACCCTAGAAAGTTCTTGAGGAAAGGCTAATCAACAAATCACTCGTCCATTACTCTTTTTGGAGAATTTTGGAGGTATAGATTTAATAGAGACATTACATAAAAAGATTGGGAGGAATTCAAAGAGGAGGAAATGAACATATGGCAATCCAAAATCATCTAGCTCTTCGGAAGGGACCCAAAAGTCCAACCTCAAGACGTGGATAAACAAAGATCCAGTGCTACTATTATAGGAAGTGACGTGGGCCTAAAATTACTTCCTTGGATCTATTGTTAATTTTGTGAGCAACAATCCAGCCCATACACCAGTGGAAAGATAAGGAAGGGTTGCGGTTAAAAAGGCCCTTAGGGCTGCATTTTTTGACGGCAGCCCTTTCCATAGCAGCCCTTCAACATAATGAACTCTTCAAGTGAAGGGCTGCGTTTTTATTAGTCCAAAAACGCAGCCCTTTTAGACCAAAAGGGCTGCGTTTTATAAACCGCAACCCTTCTTAATGTGAAGGGCTGCGGTTTTAATCCTAAAACGCAGCCCTTTGCGTTAAGAGGCTGCAGCCCTTTTAGACTAGAAGGGCTGCGTTTTATAAACTGCAACCCTTCTTATTGTGAAGGGTTGCGGTTTTTATCCTAAAACGCATCCCTTTGTGTTAAGAAGGGCTGCGTTTTAGGATAAAAACCGCATCCCTTGGCATTAAATTTTTTTTTAAAAAAAAATTAATCTGATGCAGCCCCACAACCTGCACTCCCCCCAGCCTACCCACCCCAGCCAGCATCCCACCTCACACCCCACACCCGGCCTACCCACCCTTGCCAGCAGCCCTTCCCACCCCAGCCCACCCCCAGCCAGCACCCCTGCCCACACCTGCCCACACCCAGGCCCACCCCTGCACAACCCCTTCACCCCCTGCCAGCCCTGCCCACACCCCTGCCCACCCCTTGCACTCCCCCACCCCAGCCCACCCCATGCACTTCCCCCTACCCTGCCCCTCCACCCTAGCCCACCCCCTTCACTCCCCTGCACCCCCATTCCCAGCCCACCCTCTGCCAACCCCTCCACGAAGCCGCCCCCACCCCCCCCCCCCACCCAAAACCTCCCTTCGACACAAAAAATCCCCGATGAAATTGCAATAATATATGACAAGTTTTTTAACGTAATAATTAACTTTAAATATATATTTAATAATGTAAAAAGTGTACATAGAATTGATACAAACTAGTAGATTCGGGATAAAATGTATCATAAGCAATCGTCGGTAATGTGGGACGCCAACTTATCCCGAACTTCATCTATTTCTTCTTTGGTGAAGGCCCTCAAACTTGGTGTATTATTCATATAAACCTTGCAAAACAACCAAGTAATAAACACATAATATAATAATTCAATCATTTACCGTAGTTAGTAGTTCTAAAAATGACATATACCTTCCCGAAATTCAATCAAAAACAAATGCAAGCCTAAAACTCTGCACACAAGTTATATTATATCTCATTTTATCATATTCAAAAAGAAAATGGAGTTAAATGACTCGAGAAATAGGAATTGGATGCGAAAAGGCATAAATAGGCCTAAAATCACATTTATGTTCCCGATATACAACCAACAACGAATCCAAGCCTAAGAATCTACACAATAGTTACATTATACCTCATATAATCATGTTCAAAGAGAATTTGGGGATAAATGACTCCATAAGTATGATTTGGGCGCGAAAAGGAAAAAATATGCCTAAATTGACCTTTTCGTTCCCGAAATGCAAGAAACAACAAATGCAAGCCTATAACTCTACACAATAGTTACATTATACCTCATATAAGCATGTTCAATGAGAATTTGGGGTTAAATGACTCGATAAGTACGATTTGGGAGCGAAAAGGCAAAACTAGGCCTAAATTGACCTTTTCGTTCCCGAAATGCAATAAACAACAATTGCAAACCTAAAAATCTACACAATAGTTACATTATGCCTCATATTATCATGTTCAAAATGATTTTGGGGTTAAATGAATCGATAAATACGATTTGGAAGCGTAAAAGGCAAAAATAGGCCTAAACTACGATATCGAATATCTACCTCAGGATGTAATAGCCACATGCAAGTCCATCTTGTTATTGCGGACACTAAATGTTCACCAAATGATGCATCCAATGACATTCATGTTAGATGTGTAGTATGTGTTTCTATATAAGGACAAAAAAATTAGTCATGTTACCTCGACTGATTTCCAAACAGGAAATTTTGATGTTCGAAGTCTTGTTGCACTAACATCCTTTATCACACTATATCAATACATTATTATAAGATTAGATGTACATTAATATTAATAAGTGCGCATATATTGAGTTTCGATTAGGCTACCTATTTAACAATGATTTAATTAGTAAGGATCGTGGTGGTTGTCGACGCAAAGAATCAAAGTGTAGATTTCGTTACGTGACAAACATATCGCAAGCAGTGCCCAATAAAATATAGTTATTATTAATCGTAGCACAATTAATATGTCAATTTAATTATCGAATAATAAAAGTAAAGTGAGTTTAAGAAGCATACTTTTCAATATAAGGAACAAGAATGATCTTATATCCAATACGAGAAGATGCTTTGAAACTCATACCGTGATACTCTTTCAATTCGTTTTTGTTTTGTAAGCATCTTTCATCTCGTATTATGTTTGGACATAACCAACCAAACATTGGCTCATTACTAGATTTTGCAATCAATTCATTGTATAATAACCTGAGAAATCATATTGATTAAAAGAAAACTTACTTATTATGGAAGTTGAATTGAAAACTACTTAAGGCATATGTAAATGAATATTTAATTTATATACTAAAGTATTACCTCATGAATGTTTGTATCATGGAAACATTCAACTCTACCCCACATAAGAATTCTTTAATATCAAGCTTAGAAATGAAGGTCGATGAATCCTCAAAGTAGTGGTATTATTTATCCGACAAATGAATCTCAATGATATTATCATCGTCTAAATCGCTAGCGCACTCATGTAACCAAAAGCATGGAGAACTAAGGCCTCGCACCACCTATAGATCGATAATAAGTGGATTATTTGTCATAGAAACGTTTTCCTTCTCCACATTTCGTTCACCTTCATCACGTCGGCCTTCCTCAGGTGAACATGCCTTCTTTCCCTTCATGTCATGTGACTTGGCCTTCCCCGAAACCTAGTAATTAGTTAAAAGTAAAGATATTACTGGCAATCATAGGAACTATAAAAGAAAACACACACACATAGTATATATATATATATATGTATATGTATATATATATATGTATATGTATATATATATATATATGTATATGTATATATATATATATATGTATATGTATATATATATATATGTATATGTATATATATATATTATATGTATATGTATATAATATATATATATGTATATGTATATATATATATATATATATATATATATATATATATGTATATGTATATATATATAATATGTATATGTATATATATATATATATATATATATATGTATATGTATATATATATATATATATATGTATATGTATATATATATATATATAGTATATGTATAATATATATATATAGTATATGTTATAATATATATATATGTATATGTATATATAATATATATATGTATATGTATAATTTATTATATATGTATACATATATATATGTATATGTATATGTATATTATTATATATATATGTATATGTATATATATATATATGTATATGTATATATATATATATGTATATGTATATATATATATGTATATGTATATATATATATATATATATGTATATATATATATTATATGTATATATATATATTGTATATATACATATATTATATATATATATATATATATATATATATATATATATACATATATATATATATGACATATATACATATATATATATATATATATAGACATATATATATATATATTATATATACATATAATAATATATATACATATATACACATATATATATATATACATATATATATATATATACATATATACACATATATTATATATACATATATATATTATATACATATATATATATATATATATATACATATATACATATATATGTTAATCATTGTATCTCATCTGAAAACCGCACCAATGCACGCGGCCATTGAACATAGCTGCCAAGGGTATCACTCAGTGAATGTAGACCAACTTCTGGCCTCGGAAGTGGAAGAGGTAATTCTTCGAAACCAGACACAATCCCATTGACGCTGACCACATAGTGCATATCATCCACTGGCTGGTTGTGCAATTGTACTCGGTCACTAGGGGGTTGTGCATGGCCATAAGCTACGAGAATGAAACTAGCATAACGATGTCCTCGAGCTAATAGTTTACATGGTGTCTCTTCCTTTAAAAAAAAAAAACTCTATTTATAGTTAGTCTATGAAACAACATATATATAGTAAGAGTTTCATGCATTTAAGAACAATAGTTGTTTAAGAAAACAAAGGGATTAAGTGATTACCGTCAACTCTGGTACTACAACTGGATCAGGCTGCCTAGGTGTAATAACACTACCCTTCTTGAATGCAGCAAAAGTCGGTAAACCCATTTGCTCCAAAATGGCGTTGAAATTCTGTGTCATCTCCTCTCCGAGCTCCTCTCGAATTGCAGCTTTCATAGCCTCCACATCTACTGAAGCTACCGAATTCACACTACTTGCACTCGATTTTGTCGTTGTAGTGTATTGATCACCATATACCTTTCTCAACCCGAGGCGGACACCTCCTACGCCCCTCAAGCGTCCATAGTGGTCCCGTCCTAAAGTCTCGTGCAAATGCATCAATGTGTCCTTTAGGAGTGACTCACCAGTTGCCTCCTTTTCCTTGAAGCCAATCTACGTAAGGATAAGAGAGAAATGTCGTGAGCGCACAAGTTATATTATATATACCTTATATAACCATATAATATGTAATTACAATGGCGTTGGCTATCTGTTGTGTTCCGGGATCAGGCAAGACTCTTTATCCCTTTGCATCAACCCCATGCATCGAACACCACCAATCGAGGACTCTATCTGGTTGCCAAGGATGTGCAACTATCATCGTTGAGCTAGTCCCCGTTGCATTTGTTGACCCTATCGTGGGGTAATGGCTGAACATCCACTTCTCTCTCGCCTGACAATACGAGTGAGCACCCAGTTGCCTAAAACACACAATTATAAACAAAGGTTAGGTATGGTGTTATACAATAATACTGGATCTAAGTGTATTAAGTCTTAATAAAATATTCTTACAATAGCTTCTGGGGTTGTTTTTTTGGCAACAAATGCTTCCCACTCTTCAGGTTTGTTATTCCTCCATATCTTATATGGTAATTTGGAGGGTGCGGATGATGTTTCCGGTGAAGCCTCAGAATCGGCTTGTGTTTCTCCGCCATAGATGTTCTTCTTCTTTGTACCTACTACTTTTCTCCGCTTAGTGATCTACCCAGACACTAACTTAGCCTTGAAATCTCTGAATCTCTAGGCAACCGCGGAAAGAAACACATTCTTCTTGGCTTCATCATCTTTGATGTTGAATTGATTCTAAAAAAACACAGTTCACAAATTAGTAAATATTACACATATATTTAACTAAATAATTAAAAATCTAAACGTTATTGTACACGAAGCTTACCATAGTATCTTCCCATATACACTTCTTCAACCCCTCGGGCACCTCTTTCCATGAGTGGATAATGGAGAGTTTATGCATACAAATGCCAACTTGCATGGCATACTTTTGTCGCCATTTTCCACAAGGTTGCCCCAAATGATCGTACTCCAAAGTCATTAGGGTGTGTTTCCCTAGTGACTTTGTAGGTCCCCTTCCTTTTCTCTTTTTCGTCGCCAATGACTTCCTAGGTATTTGTGCATCTATTTCTTCACGGCGAGCTTGAACCAATTTACCCCGTTTCTTTCTCATATCGAAAGACTCATTCTCGGTAGTGTGTTCTGCACTCGTATCCATATGCACCTCCGCCATGTCCCTGAAATTGTACAAATATACGCATTAATATAAAAAAAAAATTAAATGTCACATTGAGGGAGGGGCTGTGCAGGGGATCTGTAGGGGCAGGCAGGGCTGTGTGTAGAGCATGTGCAAGGGCTGTGTAAGGGCAGGGAGGGGTGCAAGGGTAGGGAAGGGAAGGGAGTGTCTGTGTGCAGGGGTTGTGCAGGGGCAGGGAGGGGGTTGTGTAGGGGGTAGGGAGGGGACAGCAGCAGTGGGGAGGGGAGGGGGTCGTGTGCAGGGGCAGGGAGGGAGTGTGTGCAGGGGCACGGAGGGGGCAACAGCAGTGGGGAGGGTAGGGGAGGGGGCTGTGCAGTGAGAAGGGAGGAGGTTATGCAGTGGGGAAGGGAAGGGGGTTGTGCAGTGGGCATGGAGGGGGTTGTGCAGTGGGGAGGGGAGGTGTGCAGCAGGGGAGGGGAGGGGTGCAGGGGAGGGGAGGGGTCCCAAATCGTTCCCGAAATGCAACCAACAACAAATGCAAGCCTATAACTCTACACAATAGTTACATTATATACCTCATATAACATGTTCAAAGAGAATTTGGGGTTAAATGACTCGATAAGTACGATTTGGAGCGAAAAGGAAAAATAGGCCGAAATGGCCCTTTTCGTTCCCGAAATGCAACCAACAACAAAAAGCCTAAAACATCTACAATAGTTACATTATACTCATATAAGCATGTTCAAAAGAATTTGGGGTTAAATACTTCATAAGTACATTTGGGAGCGAAAAGGCCAAAAATAGGCCGAAATGGCCTTTTCGTTCCCGAAATGAACCAACAACAAATTAAAGCCTAAAATCTACACAACTAGTTACATTATACTCATATAACATGTTCAAAGAGAAATTTGGGGTTAAATACTCGATAAGTACGATTTGGTGGGAAAAGCAAAATAGGCCAAAACTACACAATAGTTACAAATTGGAGAAATTACACAGACCTGAGTTTATGTCTCATGATTTATTGACTTCCGCCGTTTCTTAGGATCCTCAAGTACATGTATCCCTTCCGTGTGATCTACACGCATATAGTTCTCCGACATTTACATCATCTTCCACACTAATTTCAGGATAGGTAAAAGGGGGGAGGTCCTCAAATGCATCATATTCTTCCTCATTATCAACATCACCAATACCGAGGATACTCCTTTTACCAGGTACAACAATTGACCACTTATGATCAGCAGGATCAGTTACAAAAAATACTTGCTTGACTTGTGATGCAATTACAAATGGCTCCTCAGTTTCACGTAGACGACTAAGGTCAACAAGAGTGAAACCGCAAGGATCATCTTTCTTACACAACTCGATTATTGTCAACCCACTGCAACACAAGAGGCAAATATTAAAAGTACAGTAGTCCAGCTCCCATTTTCTTGTATTCGCCCATAATAGTTGCTTTCAGCATGTACAGCGACTTATCTTTCGAGCTTGCATATTGTGTAGACGACGCCACAAGTGAAACACCACTATTTTGTTGCGATCTTGACTTCAGATCTTGACGTTCAGTCCAAAACGTATACCCATTAATATCATAACCCTCATAAGAGCGTACAGCTTCACGAGGACCAAATGCTAACCACTTGACTGTTTCAGGAACACTTTCATCCAAATCATTGAGTACTCGTTTATGAAACCAATCAATGAAAGTCTTGTTATGCATTTGCGTCAATGCCCTCACTCCTTTTCCAGGATTGCTAACACGTAATTCCTCCATATGTTCACTTAAATAAGGATGGACATCTGGTACGTGATGCAATACAAATAAGTGAGCTTGTTTACGCTTTTCTACGGAAGGTGTGATCAATTTTGAACCAATTGTACCCTTGCCCTCAAGTCTGCCCTCGTGTCGGGATGTCGGAAGTCCAACAGGATCAACACTAGCAAAATACTCAGCCACAAAATTACTGATCTCTTCACCCACAATCCCTTGAATTATACTACCTTCTGGTTGTGCAGGATTCAGAACTTTATCCTTCAAAGTTCCCATATATCTCTCAAAAGGATAGCACCACCTCAAAAACACTGGACCACACAGCTTAATTTCTCGAACTAGATGGACAATGAGATGGACCATAATGTCAAAGAATGTGGGGGAAAAACATCTCAAATTTGCATAGAGTTTTAACTACTCTGGCCTGCAAGAAATCGAGGGTCGACGGGTCTAGGACTTTGCTGCAAATTGAATGAAAAAATGAACACAGTTCTGTAATGGTGTGCCTCACATGCTTTGGAAGTATCCCACGAATTGCAATCGGTAAGAATACTTGCATCATGACATGACAATCGTGCGATTTCATACTCGATAACTTCAACTCACCATTTAAGGTAACAAAGCGCTTCATATTCGATGAGTAGCCAGTGGGACCTTAATGCCATACAATGACTCGCAAAAAATCCGTTTCTCTGCACGCGACATCGTGTAGCAAGCTGGTGGCAAATAATTCTTCTCCGAATCCTCCACCTTTTTACTTTTCTGAGTTTCATCATCAACCCTTTCCTCCCTCCTTTTCTTCTTCCTTCCGTCCCTTTTCTGAGCCCACAACTCTGGTCGAACCCCTTTTTTCCAAGTAAAGTCGTGACGCCTTAACATCTTTTGTCTTGCCCGGAATATTCATAAGTGTCGCGTAATAGCTTCACAAACATTCTTCTCTATGTGCATGACATCCAAACAATGTCTGACCTTTAGATCTTTCCAATATGGGAGTTTCCAAAAAATGGACTTTTTTCCATAATCCTGTAGGTCTATCAACCTCACTAGCAGGTTTACCAAAGACTGTTTCAATGCCCTTCACCTGATTATAAACTTCAGTACCAGTTAATGGTCTATGAGCAACTTCTTCTTCAACCGTCCATCGAATGCCTTCTTCTTAAACCGATAGGGATGGTCGCGGCTGAGGAGCCTTCGTGTGCGCATATACACATGTTTGCAGCCCTTAAGGTGTGTAGATTTCATGTCATCTAAACAAATCGGGCAAGGTTGTTTTCCTTTAGTCTTATACCCAGATAAGTTCCCATAAGCTGGATAATCGTTCACACAGAGTGAACATCTCATTAGCATACGCATCAAATACTAACACTCCTTCGTTCCACATCTTCTGTAAATCTTCAACAAGCGGCTGAAGGTATACATCTATGTCATTTCCAGGTTGTTTGGGCCCCGATATAAGAAGCAAGAACATCATGTACTTGCGTTTCATGCACAACCAAGGAGGCAAGTTATAAACCACTAAAACTACTGGCCATGTACTATGCTGCGAGCTGAGATTGCCAAAAGGGTTCATGCCATCCGTACATAATCCAAGCCTCAGATTCCTATCCTCATTACCAAATGACTTATGCACCCTGTCGATAGTTTTCCACTCAGGCGAATCAGCCGGATGCTTGAGCAACCGTTTTCTTCCTACGATCTGCATGCCACCTCAAATTCTTCGCATCTCCTTTAATTGAGAACATGCGCTTAAATCTAGGTATTATGGGTAGATACCACAACACCTTGGCTGGTGGTCCTTCACTACCTCCAGCTCCTTCACGCTTGTACCTCGACAATCCACAACGTGGACACTCATGTAAATGCTCATACTCATTACGATAAAGCACACAATCGTTAGGACAAGCATGTATCCGCTCGTACTCTAAACCCAAAGGACACATCAGCTTCTTCGCATAATAGTACGACTTTGGCAGTTCATTTCCATCAGGGAGCATCTCAGCTAAAACTTCCAACAACGATGTGAAACTAGAGTCCGTCCAACCAGCGTTCGACTTAATGTTGAACAGTGTTACCACCGGGAAAGTTTGGTGTACTTTGTACAACCTGGATACAACGGCTTTTCAGCAGCCTAGACATAGACTCAAAAATACGAGGTCGTCTACACGACTGATCTTCAACCTCGTGTATCATCTCGTCTACCCGATCCCTATCATCATCTCCAAATTCATCATCCAAATTCTCATCCCCTAACATCATCATCCTTCTTTTTTCTTCACATACATCATTCTTTACTCCAGAGCTTCCCATATACCTCCCCTGCTCACCATGCCAAACCATACGTGGTATTGAGGCCTAAACCCACCGGGAAAGACATGCTCCCTAACCACATGTATACTACTAACCTTGCTCACATTTCTACAATCCAAACAAGGACAATAAAAGTCGACTGCTCCAGAGGATGTTTGATATTCTAATGCATTCTACAGAATTCCGAGACCCCATTCACAAACTCAATCGATTCACGACTACCATACATCCAAGTACGATCCATCTCATTCAAGAAGACCACCTCTAATAATTAAACACAACATTCATTATAATGCATCAATCATTATTAAAGTACATACACTCACATATTCAAATCACACACGTATAACAAGCTAAGATAGTACATGTTCAATTGTATGCATGCAGTCAAGGTCCTTATCACTCCAACCTAACCCATCCTTGGACGTCTAATCTCACTAGTGAATATATGCCAACTTTTCAATTCTAAGGAAAATCCGCAGCATTTCCCTACAGTTCTCCAAGTACACAATGTAGATAATTGCTTTCTACATATGTACCCAGAGAACAATGTAGAGAAACGATAAGCCAAGATTTTCCTCAGAATTGAAAAGAAGACACACATTCACCACCTAAGTGAGATCAAACGTCCAAGAACAGTCCCAAACCGGGGACTATTCAAGACTTACTCCTAATGAGTAAGTCTTGAACGGGTATCTAGGCATATGATGATGATTCAAACAACTTGTAGATTTCATAGCTAAATTACATTGCATTTTCATACAATCTTATATCAAGAAACACAAATAAATCTACCTCCACAACCCTCCCCCGCCCTTCCCCACCCTCCCCCACCCCCTACCAGCCTTCACCCACCCCCTTCCCAGCATCCCCAGCCTTCCCCCACCCCCTGTCAGCCCTCCCCACCCCTGCCAGCATCCCCAACCCCCCTACCCTTGCCATCCCTCCCCACCCATTGCCAGCCCTCCCCACCCCCTGTCCAGCCTACCTAACCCTCCCCCACCACCTGGCCAGCACCCCACCCCAACCCACCCACCCTCAGCCTCCCCACCCCAACCCACCCAAAACAATCACTCTTTGAGCAAATACAAGCACATTTAAAAAAAAAATTTAGAAGTTTCCATTAAATTAAACAAAAATTAGAGAAATGTAAAAGATGAGAAAGAGTTAGAGGGGATTTACCGTGAAAGAGAGTGAGAGAAGTGATGCTCCACAATAAATGCAGTAGTGGAGGAGAGAAGAGAAGGTGGTGCGTAAGGTGGTGCAACTGCGTGGTGGTGGTGCACTGGTGATGGTTCAATGTGGTGCCGGAGTTAGGGTTCATGCAAAGAAGGTGGTGGTGGGGATTTCTCGCTCGAAAATTTGACTATGGGAGGGAAATAGAAATGTGCTTGGGTATACTGTACATGCGCGCAATTCATTAGAATAAAAAAATATGATAAGGAAGGGTTGCGCTTCTCCAAAAAACGCAACCCTTCGTAACATAAGGGCTGCGTTTTTTTGAACAAGCGCAGCCCTTCAGTTGCGCTTGTCTAAATAACGTAGCCTTTCTTACAGTTAGAAGTGCTGCGTTTTTTAGTCAAGCGCAGCCCTTCACTAAAAAGGGTTGCGCTTGACTAAAAAACGCAGCCCTTCTAACTATAAGAAGGGTTGCATTTTTTAGTCAAGCGTAGCCCTTTTTGTAAAAGACTGCGGTTTTCTCTAAAATCGCAGCCCTACAAGAAAGAAGGGCTGCGTTTTTTTTAAAACCGTAGCCCTACAAGAAAGAAGGGGTGCGTTTTGAAGAAAACGCAGCCCATCCTTTTTTTTTCCCCTAGTGATAATTTTTAGACGATATGGAAGTAATAAGGATGACAGATAAATTAACTTAAAATCCAAAAATTGATAACCTTAAAATAAATAGTAATCAGCAAGAAGTCTACAAACATCTCGAAAAAGGGGTCAAAGTACTCAATTGCTCACTAATTCCAGAGGTTATTACAAAAGTAACTGTTGAACAAATGGGCTGGTTATTTAAAGCACCTTGACCATAACATCCTACCATCACATTTTTATTTCAAAAAATTAAAATGAACTACGAAGCGCATACAAACATGGCAGCTGAGTTTGACAATGATTGTTTTAATCATCGTTTCGCCCTCAACAACATATAGGAAGACAAAGAATCTTTCATCACAAATGAAAGGGCTAGATGGGTAGAGAAAATGGCAAGGATATAATTTGGTGATGAACCCGCAGTAGAGCCAGAAGACTTGGCGCTAGAAGGCTCAAGCACTGCGAAGATTGGTTCTTATATCGACCTATATATGGCTTAAATTGTCAGAGGAGCCACAAGACCAACTGGTGAAAGTTTGCAAAAGGTGGGGCAAGGAGGTTTCCACTATCTTAAATTTCTTTAGACCTCTAGTAATGAATTGGGCATATGTATAACGCCTAGTTCTTTCTTGCACTCAGTCCTCCCTCAAAGTGGTGAGGATAGAAGAAGGTCAAGATGAGCATCAGGGGAGGATGGTGCACTTTAAGTGCTTGTGCAAGCTATGGGAGCTATTGGCCCAAGAAAATTTCTTTTCATGGATGTATATTGCATTGATCGACAGAAGATATGCTTGGGACATCAGATATCATAGGACCATCTTCAAGGCAAGGTTGAACAACTTCCCCTAAAAATGAGAAATAGCGTAGGGAGTGAGTTAGAAGTCGATGAGTATAAGGATATGGTAGAGACAGTATGTGTGGAACATTTCGAAATGTTATCTCCAGATGCAAGTCCTTTTAATTAAAATGTAATTCATGATTTTATTTGTATACAGATAAATCATAATATAATTGTAATGAAATAACCCCAAATGCTAATCTTATTAAATGCATTTTTCAATGATTAAATCGTTGTAACAATCAGTTTTTTGTTCATCGATGTGAAGTCAAAACAAACACGTGTCCATCTAATACTTATATTCCTCAAAAAACCGTTCCCCTAAAATTAGAAAGTTAAGAAAAATTATTGAACGGTTAAAACATCTAAGTCATTTACATATAAATATATAATCTCTAAAAGATTCAAGACTTAAATCAAAATGGATTACACGTAGCTACCCATGTTTCGTCAATCTGCTTCAGAGTATATGTCATATCCATCAAAATGTCTAAATCATCACAAGGCATTGAATGTCATATCTGGAGATGAGGATGAATTTATTAAGAATGAATCCACTATATGAATTTCTTCTATTGAAAAATATTTTGGAGTTAATCCTGTAATTGTAATCCCCCATCATTTTAAAGGATTTTATAAATATATTTAAGTATTTATATATTTATATTTAAACTCAAATGAGTTTGGAAAATGATTTGACTATTTTAAAAGGTTGACTATTTTAAAAGTCAAATGTAATTATTTTTAATGGCTTAATAAAATTAGAAATATTTTAATTAAGCATGTTTTAATAAAGGTTTTAAATATTAAAGTACATTGAAAAAGAAGTCTAATGGAATCGAAAATCCTAAAAGGATTAAAAGAAAAAAAGTCCTATTGATGATTAAAGTCTTAAGTTGATTATCTTATTAATCATCAATCTTCACTAGAACTTTTATCTCTTTTCCTAAGCCTAAAAAGGAGGGGCCTTATAAATACCTTACTTCTCAATTATTTTATCCCACACAAAAGAAAATTTCTCTCTCTCATTCTCCTTAATTCACACGGCCATCTCTCTCCTTTTCATCTTTCACGTTTCTTTCGGTTCTCTCTCAAAACACTTTTCTTCTTCTTCTTCAAGTAACGTTTCTTCTTCAACAAGAAACGTCACAAGTCTTCCAAAGTCCCGAATTTTCGCCGCCGTGACTGCTGCCGTGGGGGACTGTTGACCGGCGCACACTTCATCTCCTCTTTTATTTGTGGTTGTTTTTCTTTTCTTCTTTCTTAAGATTCATTAAAGACTACGTATTTTTATGTTTTATTTATTATTAATCACGTTTATTAGTTTAAAGTACTGTTATTAATAAGTAATTTCGTTATCTATAGTTTATATATTATAAGAAAATTTTCAGATTTATTATTATGATTAGATTTATAGTTTTAATCATGAAAATGTGAGTTTTAGGGTTTTAAATTGCTAGAAAACTATAGTAGTATATAATGTACTATGTGATTTACTGAGTATGTGATTTTAAATATATTTTACATGTTTTAAGAAGGTTTATTAAAGTTTAAAGATGTTGTAATTTCATAAAAGGGTTATTTATAGAGTTTTTAAGGGTTTTTAATTGCTAGAATAGTAGTACTATGCTAGGAATTAAAAATAATCCAAGTTTGACATCTAAAATCGACTTTTAAACGTGTTTTAAAGGGGTTATAAATTATTTAAAGCTGCTATAATGTTTATTTAAGTTATTAATTTTAGTTACCTTGTTTTCTAAGCGGAGAATATCTAGTAGGGAACTTTAAACGGATTAAAAGTGGCCTACAGGCTAGTATACACGAGGTACGTACATTATTACGTGCTATGTGGCTTAGTATCACGTTATAAGGAAGATTTAAATTTTAGTATCATGTATATGAACCTATTTTGTTCATATATGTGATTTATGGAAATTATATTACATGTTTTATGCCTGTGTGCAACATGTGACTTGGAATTTATTATGAATATCGAATTATATGTTTGTATGGAATAATTGATGCAAGCATGTCAAGAAAGTATATTTATTAATTCGCATAAGAATTAGTATATGTTATAAAGTGAGTCATGTTATTCATGTATTCGTTGAGAAGTATTATTTTTATTATCTTATGAGGGCTGTGGACCTTATTTGGTAAGTTTACAAGTTATACCTATATAAAGGTAAGATTATTGTTGGCTAGGTTCAACAAGTAAAGGAAGTTAAGTTTTAAAAAGGAAATAAAGTAGTCTTGGATTGTAAGTTGTGATCACCATCCCTCTTTTATTTCAAAGGTTGCTCGATATCGCATGTCATTTATAGAATACGTGGTAGCTCTCGTATTTCATATTATTAGGCAAGACAACTCATTCCAATAATTATTCCATTTAAAGGAAGAAATGATGCTTAGAGTCTAGTTCAGTAAAAGTTATCTGCACAATATTATATGTTTATATTATTATTTAGCCCTGCATGTTAATTATGTAGTATCATGTTTAGGAATGTTTATGTTTGATATGTAATACTCAGCTTTGCTGATTATGTGATTTATTTGTATGTATGATCATGGTTTTCCTATTGATCCTGTGATGATCCTTCTGGTGAGCAGAGTCGATATAGCATTGACATTACAGGTTCGCATATGTGTATCTCATTGGGAATCTGGAGTGGAGAGATTGTGTATCTAGCATAGTTAATTTCTATCCTAGTTTATCCTCGTATGTGTTGTAAAATCATTCTTAAAGTATGTGATATGTATAGGAATGTTTTGTCTTAATTAGAAGATTAATTATTTCTTGCTCAATTTATTGCATTTCGCCTGAATTTAATAGGTGTTGTAGTTTAATCATTAATTAAACTACAACAAAGTACGTTAGTAATATTTTATCTAATTAGAACTGGTAGCCCTCAGGGACTAAGCCTCCCGTGGCATTCAGTATCAATTTATTGGATGTGCATTGACTCGTTTGCAGGGTCAACAAACTAATTTCGCACCAACAGTTTAAATTTGTCATATGCACAATAATATCGCTGGATCATTGCTCGCGGTCTCCCAGACCCCCATTCCGCTTAGATCATTGACAAAGCTCTTCTGCCATTAAGAACGCTAGCTTGCTTGATGGGAAGAAATGTTGGACCACATTAATAATTGTGAACTATCTCATTTTTAGGGATGGACATGGATGGGTTCGGTCCGGTTAGACCCGTTACCTAGATCCTGAAATTTTTCTTGGATCTAGATCTTGACCCGAACTCTAAGGGTCTATAAAAGATGTACCCATACCCTTAGGGTTTATCGGGTCTATGGTTTAGCGTATTTCCTTTATTTTTTCCCAATTCTCAATATCATTTATATTTCTTGACTTTTGATAGTGCATATTATCTGTATGGTCTAGGGTGTGGGTCTAGTGTTTAGGATCCAAATTGCCAAAGTTTAAAGTTTAGGATAAATATGAAGGTTTTAAAACAAAACATAAAAGTAAAAAAGAATACTAATAACTTTAGAGTCCAAGTTTAGGGTCTAAGTAGCAGAGTTTGGGTCTAGAATATTACGACCCACATTCGGACCTTAAGAAATTCCCTTGCACCAAGACCTGTATCTTTAGGGTCCAGAAAAACTTGGACCCATACCCTAAAATTAGGATCGAGTCTAATAGGTTTGGTTAGGATCCTGGACGCACGCCCATCGCTAGTCATTATTGTAAGTCCAAGTGACACTCAAGAGGGGGGTGAATTGAGTGTTTGTCCGAATGTTGTAAATTTTTCGATTATAGTAAGAACAGTAAAGGAACAGTTCTCTAGCAGCGGAAATAAAAGCAATGGATAAACAACGCAAGGATTTAACGTAGTTCGACTTCTAATAAGTCTACGTCCTCCACTCACTCACTCTTTTACTAATCAACTCAGAATAACAAAAGAATTACACTCAATCACTGCACCTATGCACAAGATGATTCCCCAACTTCCACCTATGGAAGTTCGACCCAACCACCAACTATGATGATTCAAATGAAGTTGATCCCCGATCAACTTCCCCAGCAAACTGAACTCACAATTTGCTCACTTACAACAAGTTTTCTTCCAAGAACAAACAGCCTTACACGCTTAGAATGAGAGTAATTTAAGATCTATATGGTATTAGGGTTTGTGCTTAGATTTAAGAGCTCAAGAGATGAAATGCTTTTGCTTAGAGTATTATGAAAATATGCGTGCAAAAGCTTAGGGTTTGTGTGCGCATAACTCCTTAAGTAAGCCTTTGACTCCTGAATAATAGGTGATATTATGAGAGTATATTTTCTTTAGAATTATGGAAATTATTCCAAGGAAAATATACTCAATATAATATCACATAATACACTTGCCATACTTAAGAAATCTTCCTTGCACAACAAACCATGCATTCGTGTATTTTGAAAAGTAATTTTGCGCAGAAAGAAAAACTTTCCTAAAATACGAATGCATGAAGTAAATCCTAGAGGGCTGGTTCAGATCTGTTCCCAGACTGTTCCAAACAACCAAGTTTTACTTGTAGTTGTGTATGACAATTAACCGAGGTTTCTTGTCATCCACAACTAGCTCATCTCTCTAGTTTCAAACCTTTAGTGCCACTAGGGGAAAAAACATAAAGGGCTGCGCAGGAAGGGCTGCGCTTTTCGTAAAAGCGCAGCCCTACTAAGAAGAAGGGCTGCGCTTTTTAAAAAAGGCGCAGCCCTTCACTAGTAGGGCTGCGCTTTTTCAAAAAAGCGCAGCCCTTCTGTAGGTAAGAAGGGCTGCGCCTTTTTGAAAAGCGCAGCCCTACTAAGTGAAGGGCTGCGCTTTTTAAAAAAGCGCAGCCCTTCTGCTTAGTAGGGCTGCGCTTTTTTAAAAAAGCGCAGCCCTTCTGCTTAGTAGGGCTGCGCTTTTTTAAAAAAGCGCAGCCCTTCCTGAAAAATTTTGAAATTTCGGAATCGCGCGCTTTGAAATATTGAGCGGGGATTCGTCAAATATATTATCCCTCATTCTCTCTCCTCTCTCACGTCCCTCATTATTCCTTTCCTCCTTATCTCTCACCCTCTCTTGTCTCTCATCTTCTTTTCTCTCTCAAAAACTCCCATAAACATTTGTCTCAAAAACCCATTTTAAGTTTTTCCGATTTGCACTAAACATGACGACGGAGTCCGATTGCCTATTGTGATACCTTTTCGGAAGCGGAACGAGCCAACAAGTCAAACTCACTGCTTTGCGGTGATGTTTAGGCTTTTTAAGCCATCCGAGTTCGTTTAAGCCTCCAAATAGCCATTTTAAGTTTTTCCGAATTTTTTTTTTCCTTTAAATTATGTATTTGGGTTTTGTTTTATGTATTTAAACATTATTAGGTTGTAGTTCTTGTATTTTTTCAGATCTATAATGTTCTTGTATACTTCTCTTTGTTTATATATTTTGATTAATGTTCTTGTATACTTCTCTTTGTTTTGATTAATGTTCTTGCTTGTATACTTCTCTTTGTTTTGATTAATGTTCTTGTATACTTCTCTTTGTTTTGAATGTTATTCTTGTATACTTCTCTTTGTTTATTTTGATTAATGTTATTCTTGTATACTTCTCTTTGTTTATTTTGATTAATGTTCTTGTATACTTCTTGTATACTTATTGTATACTTCTCTTTGTATATTAGTTTTTGTTCCTTTTTTTCATTTTCGTTTCATTCTTTTTATTGTTTTGGGTTTAGTATTTTCGTTTCGTTTCTCTTCTCTTCTGTTTAATTTCAGAAAATGTGAGATTATGAGTAAAAAAATGACAAAAAAAAAAAAAAAAAAAAAAAAAATTTTTTTGGTAGGAAGGGCTGCGCTAGTTAGGAAAAAGCGCAGCCCTTCTAGCCCAGAAGGGCTGCGCTTTTTCCTAACTAGCGCAGCCCTTCTGGGCTAGAAGGGCTGCGCTTTTTCCTAACTAGCGCATCCCTACTTAAAAAGTGAAGGGCTGCTACTGAAAGGGCTGCTGTCAAAAAGCGCAGCCCTATATGCCTTTTTTAGCGCAGCCCTTCTTCATTTTTCCACTAGTGTGCATCAAAACCTTTATACCACTTACATTGCATCTAAGATCTAAGAGTATTACAAAATGATCTTGGTCTTCATGCAACTCTTCAAGACTTGGCTTCACAATCTTTGTCTTTTCATCCATTGAACTTGTTCTTTTAGTACCTGCATATGCAACCAGAAACATGCATGCAATATGAAAGTTCAATATGGTTTGTCATCAATCAAAACTCAAACTAGGGAACATCAGTAGTTGTTCAGAGTTATTTCTAAGCCATGAGGGTGAAAAGAAGTAAAGTGCTTTGAATACACTCACTTCCAGACCACTTCTGGTCTGTCACCTCTAACAAGGCACTCAACCTTGCTCTAGTTGCTGCAACACACACAGGTTGTAACACCAGACCTGCGTCCCCCTAGGATTAGGTGGAAAAGATCACAGAACGTCACACCTGCTTCCCCCTTTTGGCATCATCAAAATAAATCAAGGAAACAAACAAATTAACAAATAACAAAACACAACCAGTAGATAAACTACCAAATAGATTAAGTTCATGCTAAATAGGCAGCTCAGACAGCATTCTAGGGATGCTGATGCTACCATTGTTCCTGCAAAGTACCAAAAGCGACAAGTCCTAAATAATAGTTATTACAGACCAGTAGTAGACCAAATTACATAAGATCAAATGTTTTTGTAATTTGGGAAGGGGGTAACCAGATAGAAAGTTCAATAAAGAGAGGTGTTAGCAGCAAAATAGAATAAGAAGAAAAGAAAAGAAATCAATCAGCTCCAGAGTCGTTTTCAGTCCCATCATCTTCTTCCTCCTCAAGATTCTCTGAAACATCTTCTGCATTTTCTTCCTCCTCCTCTTCTTCTTTCTCTTCCTCATCCTCTTCTTCTTTCTCTTCCTGGGAAACTAGTTAATCATCATCTTCATCACCAGCAGCATGGGATGACTCTTCCTTTGCCTCATAATCCTCTCTACCCTGAATACCAGCTTTGTCAAGGCGAACCTCAACTCTCCTGTAGGATTCCTGAAGTGCAGTGCAAAGTTGAGTCACACTATTCAGCATATTCTGCATCATCTGGTTCTGGTCACTCAACTGCTTCACCAAGGCATAAGTAGCCTGAACTGATTCCGTACTGGTCCCTGCACCAACTGCATCACCCTTGCTTCACCCTTTATTTTCAGAACACCACCTACATATGACATGCCCTTCTGACCTATAATCTGATTTGTAAGATGAGACATGGTGCCATTGTAACAGCCCCCGTCCTAGCTTATATTAAATATTAATTAAAAACCATACTTTCTAGCATTAGCGGAAGCAAAATCATAATCAAGGATATGGAGGCTGTCACTTGTTGGAGTCAACCCATTAATAAGGCTGAGTTAACTCTGCGAGCAAATTTAAAAGAACATTCATCACATAAAAGATAAGTTAGTTATTACAGGCCCAAAATAAGATTGTAATGTAAAATTCAAACATTCTTCATAAAACCGAAGTAAGTCGCAAAATATGATCATGTTCAAGCTTGAATCCACTATGATAGTCGAGACATGACTTCATATTCGCTCTTCCCTCGGACTACCTTAGCTTGCTATTTCCTGCACAAAAGTCTGCCCCCACCAGGACAGGTTCATAGAACAAAATCAGCTTACACTGGTATGCAATTCAATCCGAAACTAGATTATGGTGGCTGAAAACAAGGAGTGATCACACTCCCGCGATAATTTTTGCAAATCAATGCTAAGGAAAGTAACCTTTATGATAAGAATACACATTTCAAATATTCACAGGTTTATCGCAATCGTTTCCTTACAAACACAATTTGGAAACATTTATTTTGGAGCGTAGGAGGAGGATATCACAATGAGGTGTATTAGAGTACAACCTCCACACAATTCGGAGTTAAACTCCTACTATTTTCTCGCTTGCAAGCTTTTATAGGACATGTCCTTTCATACATAACACACATTCCTCTTCACTACGCAAAACGGATTAACATTCTTTAGTAACACGCACACTTACTAAAACGGTTTGTAAGAAGTCATACTAAAACTTAAGTTATAAAAATGTTTTAAAGTTTTGTTAAGGATGGATTAATAGACTTAGGACAGTAGCTAAATGATCTTAGGAATGCCAAGAATAATTTTTAAGAATCCACACAATCGATCTAACCAAACATAAGAATACTCCAAGTTTTATGTGCGAAAAATGGTGATTTCGGACCTCGTAAAGATGAATACTTTGAATAGAATACGATTATTGATTATGATTGACTAATATAAGTGGAAAAATTATGTTTAAGCTACTGTAAGTACTCATATGTCATTGAAAATGTTTCCCTTGAAAAGATTATAGGCAATCCAATATAGTGCATTCTTAAAACGTAGTTTATAAGTAGTTTTCGGAACCTTTAATGTAATTTGAAATGATATAGAAGATTCTTATCAAGGTATATCATGAACACCACGTTTCTTTATCAAGAATAACTAATAATAAGTTCAATGCAATCCTTTTTCAACATTGATAACATTTCCAAGTAAAATCACATTATAAAACATGCCTTTAACAACAGTTTTTAGTATAAAACTCTACCTTCATCCTAAAGGATGTGCTTAGCTATTAACACACACTTATATGACCACCTAATATCATTCAACCTACTGCCTACTCACCAAAAATCCATCCACAATACCAAAATTCACCATTCTTAACCAAAACGAGCAAAATCCACATACTATTCTTCCTAACACTAGTAGAAAAAACCTCAATTGCTCCGGTTTTTTTGGCCGCAAATGCTCCGTATTGCACGCGTAGCAGACGCCATACGAGCATTTGAGAATCTTACAAATGCTCCGGTTGCAACCGAAGCATTTGGCAACACAAATGCTCCGGTTTTCCTTAAAACCGGAGCATTTGTGCTACCAAATGCTCCGGTTTTTAAGGAAAACCGGAGCATTTGAGGCCCAAAAAAAATATAAAAAAAAAAAAATTTTTTTTGCATTTTTTTTACACTAAATTAATACATAATCAATTATATATAGGTAAAAAGTTATATTTCATATATTTTTGTTCCTGAATATAAGAAATACTACTAATAAACAACAATTGCAAATTATAAGAAATACAATTATGGGTTCAAAGAAACACAAACACTAAAATTTTTCCATGGGAGTTTTCCATGTTTGCAAGCAGCTGCGTTACAGTTTTTAAATGAGGAATGCTGCACATTTAAACAAACAAGATGAGGATATGGAAAGGGGAATGACCAAATGATTTAACCGACAGATAATTTACTGATTCAATAAAAATCTAGTCTAACTCCCTGGAAAAAAAAGAAATGCTATCAAAATACACAAACCTGTGTAATCCATTTCCCTCGCAAATAAATAAGCAGTAAAACGAAGAAAATACACAATGCATACACGCATTCCCAATGGGTTTTGCTTGTTTCTCTAAGTAAAAGGCCATTGTTGATTCTCAGAAAAAGGAAGTAAAGTCAAAAACTTCAGTACTGAGTTTACCAGAGTAGCATCAAATTAAATCAGCAAGGAGTATACAATATAAAAGCTGCCTTTCCTGTATACTACAAAATACTAACATGACAAGATTTCAGCTTATGTGGAAAATGAGTGGCTCGGAATATGAACCAAACTATTCAAGACTCAAGTCTCATGTAAAAAACCCAAAAAAATCAAACACCAAAAAAGTTCAATAAATACTTAAAAACCCAATATTCTAAAATCTCATTGCAGAGTCTCATGACTATAGAACAGCAAGGTAATTACTGTAGTGCAGATGTCCTTTTATACGCACACATCCTTTGCCACTAGATATGTTTATCTAAGAAGGGTGAAGACAAGTCCTAAATAGCATAAGCAGACAAACAAGGACTTGAAAGTTACATTGCAAGTCATATTAGAGAATGCAAACATTATAGGGGAACCCAAAATCAAGGCATTGGTACTAGGTATGCCGAACTTTACTTTTTGTATTTTAGATACTTTAGAAGTGGGGATGACAAGGGTGATGAAATCTCACATCATCATTTCCATAAACAGAGTACAAGTTAGAAAGAAATCAGATACATAAAAATCAAAAGAAAAACATGAGCGCTTAAGAGATATGAATTGACATACATTACATTAAACAACCACAAGATTACTACTTAGGGTAGACTTGCCCATGGTACAGATTACCAACCGCCCATCTGTCATAATGATGCAGGAACTCTTTCAGCATAGAGCACATTTAAAACTTACAGCACAGCATAAATCATAGTATCAATCAGAGAATACCTGCTATTCTCAACCTTTTTACGGGAGAAAACATCATAGTTACAATTTTAAGTGGTAGCGCTTGCTCCTAACATAATATACTAGTACAGCATCATCATATATAGTAAGAGCCACGATCTTTTAGAAAATGGATTCTTGTTATAAAGTGCATAATATATCTCCATATAGGCCCATAAGCTGCAGGACATGTGAACGGACAGTGTTCGTTTCAGAAATTTTTTCTTTGGAAGTCATAGATGTTCAATCTCCCCACATAACATAGATGCCATACTCTTTAGAGATGTTAGCTTATAAGCACACCAACACCCAAAAGGATAGTCATAAGAAGTGAACATGTGCATTCATGCTTGTTTACTTACATAGAGAACTGCTTTGAGCAGTTTTAAACCACACGCAGTAATAAAACAGTTCAGAAACACAACTGTATGAAGTGATGATCATAACATAGATGCCATACTCTTTAGAGATGTCAAATTCTGCGAATACATAACAGGAGTAGCACATGAAATCCTGAACATATAAAATTAAACGATGATCCTGAACAAAGAATAACAGCACCTAGCTTAGTTTCCATATGTAGACACAAGCAAATTAAGCATCACCCACCCAATTTAATCTCCCCCATTAGACAATATCAAATCACATTCAGTCATGAAAAATAACCAGAACATGAAATAGGAAAAGCTCCATTTAACTAAACATCAACCAAAACAAATTGCAGGAAAATAGAAAAAAAGTAATTATTTAAAAGAGATGTAAAAACAATTACCTAGACTCTCAAACTCCACTTAATATGGCTTCTTTATTGTCTGAAAAGGCCTTGCTCTATGTTTTTTCCAGCCTGAAAAGTCTCTACTCAGAGGAATTAAAGCCGAAATCGGCATTGGCGACAATGCAGCCGCCACAGCACCACCAGGGCCATACTTCCTATGGCTGATCTCTCTTCTTCTTCATATCAGAAGGGGGTACCCCTGTCATATGAACTGGTGGAGCAGCAGCTGCCATAGTCCATCAAGAATCCAGCAATAATTATATCCATAAACAGAAAGTGACATAAAATTCAATTTAACTAGCAAAAATCAATTTACATAGTGAGTGCCTTCGCTCGAGTACTAGAACTAGGGGTTTACAAGATTTGAAACTAATTCATTGTTGTACTAGAACTAGGGGTTAACAATGGGATATCTGAAACTAGTGATTCATTCTTGTGGGCACCGCTTCCCATATGGTGGTCAATGTTTGGCCGTTGTGATACTTAACTGAAACCCTTCTTGGCTGTGAATATCAGCACTCGAGTTCTATTACAACAATGAATCTTTTTAGGTGATGTGGTCCACAATCTCTCTCTACTTTTTCTCCTACTCCACTTGCAAAATCACAGAACTACTCACTCAATACAACTCTTGAAAAAGTAATCAAAAGGAAATGTGGCAAACGAAAAGGGATGAAGGGAGTGTCATTTTTGTTTCACAGCAAGCATGGCAAACTGATATTTGCTCAAAGTGATATCATCATCAGAATCAAAATTCAGTCAAAGTCCCACAAACTCCAGTAAACCATCGAAAAATCAACCTTTTCGAAATCAAACATCAAAATCCCTAATACTTCATAAATTAGATTGATTACTTCACGACCAAAAATCATACAAGTTTATAAAAATCAAGTCACGAAACCTAAAATAGACGCACTAATAGAAAGTCAAATATGGCAAACTGTTATTCGCGAATTAAACAAAATAAACGAAGAATTAATTCGCAAAACCTAAAAAAATGCACTAACATAAAGTCAATGTTACCTTTAGATCTGAGAACAAGGAGAGAGAAAGCAAGAATTAGGGTTACCTTCAATTAAGACTACGAATCAACGAACTGTTCGTGAGAGAAGGCTTTAAAATTTGGTTCTTCAGCAGCGGCGGCAGCATGCGGCATTTGAAGAAGCAAATCGAGACTGAGTGAAGAGGGGAAGAGAGAGAAAGAGGAGCAGACGCGAGAGATTAGAGGGGGAATAGTTTTAAACTTTGCGTTCCAACTTTCAAGTATTAAATTTCTTTCCAAAAAAAAGTATTAAATTAGTCAAATGCTCGGTTTATTTTTAAAAACCCGAGCATTTGTGAATTTTTCTTTTTAATTTTCCAAGAACTTGTCAAATGCTCGGGTTGTTAAAACAACCCAAGCATATGTAAAGTAGCAAAAGAGGTTTTTTCTACTAGTGTAAGGTAAGAAAAGGAGTCCTTTTTCATTTGTTGTACCAACATGCAATGGATTATACTTGTATATCATCAAAATACAGAATTCAATAACCATTCAAAACAAAAAATTCAACCTTAATTTCGTTCCAAAATAAATCTAATAACTTTCATCATACTTAACCTCCAAAAAGGGATCGTATTTGCATACCTTAACTTGTAAATGGTATAACTCGACTTCTACTTCTCCTCAAGGAATGATTCTTACTTCTTTTTGATCTTAAAACACAAAGGAACATTCACACCAAATTTCATAAGAAAATACCTAAAGGAAGTACTTTAAATCAACCCAAACATTCACTATACTTAATGTTTCTTTGGTTGAAGGAAATGACCTTGCTTCTTGAACTTTCCGACTCTTAACGCTCGAACCTTTACCTTCCCATCATGCACTTTTAAGTATAGAACATGAATCAAGCTTTGCATGCAAGTTTTTATAGAGAAAAATGGAAGAAAACGAAGAAAGACACCAACCCTGCTGTTCACGCAGGACTGACGAGCAGGGGAGGTGAAATGGTTCTGTTCTGGGCAGCAGGATTCCTTTGTTGGTTTGTGATGAAATTTTTGTGAGGTGTTTAAATACATGTGTATTATGTTCAGGTGTTTTTATATCTCATGAATCACCCCTTAGTAAGTCAAATGAGGTCTTTGTTCCCACTTGCTCCTTTACTGGAATTTCTGCTCTCCTTTTTGTACTAGCCCAATACTAATTAATATTATATTGCATACTAGTGATCTAACTTTCCCAAGATGATTATTTTACCCCAAAACATCCATAACATAAACCTCCTTGATTTAACTTAACCCATATATATTAAAGAATTCCAAAGTCCATTCTATTAAGCACAACCACTAATTTGCCTAATTGTTGAAACATGATTTCTATCTTCCTCTAGTTCTCAATTTCCACAACTCAACTTATTAAAATAATATATCGATACTAAATGTTCACATGTAACGTAATAATATTATTATCTTTATATAATTCCTTATAAAGTACTAATTACACATAAGCACACATTATTTTTTACACACAACTTATCATACGTATTATCTACGTACGATCACATTTAAATTTCACAATTTAAGTTACTTAATCATATAATAATCCTTTATTATTTACCGGCTGTTACAGCCATAGTCCCCCACCATACGAATTTTCCAATGCTTGAATACTAAGGTCAGCCATCCTCCATAGGGCAGTGCATGCTTAGCCTTCTCCACACAGCAGATCATGTGAGCCAACATCATAGCAGGGAGGTTGACTGGAATATGTTCCATGAGACAGTATATGAGAACACTATCCATCAATCGTACACTCATGCGGCCTTGTGCTCTGGGAAACACAATCTTTGAGGGTATGATATGAAATATCCTCATGATTGGCTCCCTTAAGTGGCCAATGGTGAACACCTACTTAGGGTCAGTGGACCAGTGAACAACCTGGTCTGGATCTGTTCTGTTGTGAGTCCTTTAACTGTGGGCCAGTTCTCCCTTGAGTACACATCAAGTCCCTTGTTTGGGACTTGTAGAATTTCAGCCAAAAGCTTCTCAGATAAATTAATGGGAGTGCCCTTAACAAAAGCAAAGTAGGACCCATCGTCCTTAGTATGCAGGTGTTCATAAAATTCCTCAACCAAAGGCATAAACACATCAAGTTCTTTTGCAAACAAAACAGACCATTTCTGAAATTCTAAAGCTTCCTTAACCTCATGAAAGAATTTCTGATCAACCCAACTCTTGGCAACAGAAAAACCAACCAAAATAGACCTATCCCTCAAATCATACAAAGGCGCCGGAGTGATAGACTTACTTTTCTTGGGTTTAGAACCCTCTGCAGCAACAATAGCAGGCAGCTTCCTCTTTTTGTCAGCTGGGAACCGGTCTGTTTCTGGTTCCTGCACAATCTCCTTGCCTTTGGAAGATGCAGCACCCTTCCTAGCAACCGTCTTTACCCGTGGGCCCTTGCTAGCAACAACCTTAACACCCTCTTTCTTAATAACTTCCCCCTCAACATCAGCACCTTCCTTCTTCTTTAATTTCTCCATTGATTTCGGTGTGATTTTAGGGGTAGGGATTTTGGGTTTGGTGGTTTTGACTAGCTGTTTTGTGGTGATGGGTTTGGAAACCTCCTTCTCAATAGACTTAACCACTTTTGATGGCGGTTTCTTGGCAGCAACTTTCTTTGCCTGCATCTCTTTCCTCTGTGGTTCAACTACAACATCCTCCTTCTCAACTTCTTCTTCCTCCACCTCCTGATTTTCCGGTTCTGATTCACCCACCGGCTCCGACTCCGTTTCCGGTTCTGACTCCTCCATCTTCTCCGACTCCTCTGGCTTAGACTCCTCAACCGGTTTTGGTGTGGGAGCCTTTGATTTTTATGTGACAGGCTTTTCGGGAGTGGTGGTTTTTGTAACTTTGGGAGTGGCGGTTTTGATGATTTTGGCAGTTGATTTTGGAATTACCGCTTTTGTGGTGGTAGATTTTGGTGTAGTTGTTTTTGTAGTGGTGGATTTTGTGGTTGCTGGCTTCTTTGAATTCCTCCGTATTAAAGGTTCTTCTTCCTCATCTTCAACCTCTTCCTTCATAACCGGTTCCTCCACTAGTTCAGCCACATCCTTTGTTTTCTTAGTTTCAATTTCGGAAGATTCTTCAACCTCCTTTTCTACCAACCTAGTACTCCTCCTTTTTGACATGATGAGACTGAATTCACTATGTTTTGAGCACTTAAGAACAAGAAAAGAAAACTTGAACAATTTGTGTTTCAAGAATTCGAGAAAGAAGGAAGTAGAAAAGGAACTAGGGTTTGATCGAGAGAATATAAGCAAAGAAAGGAAAAGAATATCAGGAAAATATGTGATCAAAGAGAATAAGACAGAAATAAGGAAAGTATGATCACATGCAAGAATATATATATAAGATGGCAAGAAAATAATCAAACGGATATTAAGCAAAATATATTCCTTCTTCGTAAACTGCAGTTGCCTTAATTACAACCGTCACTTCATTTATTTTCCTAATTTGAAATTTGAAATAAATAAAATATTCAGAGAATAACCGCCTCAAGAATCTGGTTCCCAAGTGGTCTGCAACTGGTCTGTGCCAACTTACCTTTTTAAGACTTATGCTTAAGTACCCAAGTACTAAGATGATCAGTTCAGCATCGCATAAGAACTTTGTGAGCCCTAAAAAAAGAAAAAAAATGTACAGAAAAAGAAATATATACACAAATTGACATCATTTGACTAGCCAAAGGGACAAGTCAAGACCTAAGAGCTCATTGTCTAATCTTAATCATACCCAACAAGGTACGAAGCTTGATGAACACTTCTCTGCTCAAAGGTTTTGTAAATATGTCAGCTAGTTGATCTTCTGACCTGCAAAACTCCAACTCAACATTACCTTTTTCAACATTGTCCCTTAGAAAATGATGCCTAATCTCAATATGCTTGGTTTTAGAATGCTGGACAGGATTTTTCGAAATATTGATTGCACTTGTGTTATCACATAAAATAGGAACACTTCCGAAACAGACCCCAAAATCCTTTAGTTGTGACTTTATCCACAAGAGTTGAGCAGCACAAAGCAGCAGCAATGTACTCAGACTCAGCTGTGGATAGTCACAGAATTTTGTTTCTTAGATCCCCATGAAATGAGACAAGAACCTAAGAAGTGGGCCATTCCAGAAGTACTCTTCCTGTCCACAATAAAACCAGCAAAGTCAGCATCTGTGTATCCAATGAGGCTCATGCTGCTGCCCTTTGGATACCACAAACACATATCATCAGTACCATTGAGATATCTAAGAATCCTTTTAACAGCCTTTAGGTGAGATTCTTTAGGGTTGCTTTGAAATCTCGCACACAACCCTACTGAAACACTATATCTAGCCTACTGGCTGTTAAGTAAAGCAATGAGCCAATCATACCTCTGTATAGCTTGCCCTCAACATCCTTTCCCTTCTCATCAAGGCTCAATTTTGTAGAAGTTGGAATAGGTGTTTCATAGGACTTGCTATCTTGCAGACCATACCTCTTCAGCAGCTCCTTGAGGTATTTCTGTTGATGGATCATGATTCCATCTTTGGTTTGCTTGATTTGAAGCCAAGGAAGAATCCAAGTTCTCCCATCATACTCATCTCAAATTCGCTCTTCATCAAATCTGCAAACTCATTACACAAATCAGGTTAGTAGCTCCAACAAAATATCATCAACATATATTTGGACCACTAACAGATCAGTTCCCCTTTCTTTCAAGAATAGTGTCTTGTCAATCGATCCTCTCTTATAACCATTTTCTAAAAGAAAACTGGAAAGTCTCTCATACCAAGCTCTAGGAGCTTGTTTGAGACCATAAAGAGCTTTTGTCGAGTTTAAAAACATGATTTGGCAAGTCACTATCCTCAAAACCAGGGGGTTGCTTTACATAAACATCTTCTTTCAAATAACCATTAAGAAAGGCTGTCTTAACGTCCATTTGAAAGAGTTTAAAGTTCATTTGAGCAGCAAATGCAATTAATATCCTGATAGCTTCAAGCCTGGCTACTGGAGCAAAGGTTTCATCATAATCAATTCCTTCTTGTTGATTAAACCCTTGAACCACTAGCCTAGCTTTGTTTTTTTACTATAATTCCTAAATCGTCCAATTTGTTCCTGAACACCCATTTAGTTCCAATAACAGACATGTTCTCCGTCCTGGGTTCAAGATGCCATACTTGATTTCTCTCAAACTGATTGAGTTCATCTTGCATGGCTAGAACCCAATCTGGATCCGTTAAAGCAACCTTATAGTCAGTAGGTTCAACATTTGATAAGAAGGAATAGAATGCACAAAAGTTTTGCAAAGTAGATTCCTTGTCTGCACCCCTTGTTAATGTCACTAATGATTAGATCAGTGGGGTGAGAGGACTTGTACTTAAAAGATTTGTTCATATCAAAGTTTGCATTTGTGCCTTCTAATGTTGAACCTGTTCCTGTACTGGTTCCCCCTGTCTCATTGTTGTTTTGAGCAGGTGAACCAGTTTCCATAGTGGTCTCATCTGCATCATCTTCATGTGGATGAGCATCTGAGTCACTATCTCCTTCCTAACTACCTGATTCTGTGCTGGACCAGACTCTTCCTCTCTATGAGAGTTGTGTGGTGAGCCTGGTTCAGCACCTTCTCATCCTTAGCTCCTGTAAAGTTCAGCATACCAATTTAACTCATCAGCATCTTCAACCTGCACATGCTTGCTGAACATGTTAGTCTCATCAAACAAGACATGGATACTTTCTTCAACACACAAGGTTCTTTTATTGAAAACTTTGTATGCCTTGCTGTGTGAAGAGTATCCAACGAAAACAGCCTCATCACTCCTAGGGTCAAACTTGTCCAAACTTGATTTACCATTGTTGTGTACAAAACATTTGCACCCAAAAACACGTAAATGTACAATGTTTGGTTTTCTTCCCCTAAGGAGCTCATAAGGTGTTTTCTTCAGTAAAGGTCTCAACATTACTCTATTCAAAATATAACACGCAGTACTCACAGCCTCAGCCCAGAAGTTTCGAGGAAGACCACTCTCTAGAAGCATTGTTCTTGCCATTTCTTCTAGAGTGCGATTTTTCCTTTCAACCACTCCATTTTGTTGTGGAGTTCTAGGAGCTGAAAAATTGTGAGATACACCATGATCATTACAGTAGGTTACGAAGCTGACATTGTCAAATTCAGAACCATGATCAGACCGGATAGAGACCAGTTGATGACTAATCTTGTTTTGGACTGTTTTACCAGAATTTCAAATTCTTCAAAAGTTTCATTTTTAAACTTCAAAAAATTGTCCAAGTGAAACGAGAATAATCATCAACTAACACAAACACATAACTATGACCATTTCGACTTTGCACACGCATGGGCCCACACAAGTCCATGTGTACAAGTTCGAAAGGTCTAGTTGTGCTTACAAACTTCTTTGGCTGAAAAGAGGACTTGACATGTTTACATTTAGCACATTCATGACAAATATGATCTGCAGCAAACTTGATGTTAGGTAAACCTGTCACCAAGTCTTGAGATCTCAGTTTATTTGAAAAAGAAAAACTTACATGTCCAAGTCTCTTATGCCACAGCCAATGATCATCCTTTATAACACTAAGACAAGTGGCACTGGTCTTTGGAATCTGACTTAAAAATGTTATGTAAACATTGTTATGTCGAAATCCCTTGCAGACCAGTTCCCTTGTTTCAGTGTTGACTATATGACAAAGATTGGTTTCAAACAACATGGTTTCCTTTGTCACATAGTTGAGAAATGCTCAAGAGGTTATGTTTCAAACCTTCTACATAAGTAAACATCATTAATAGCTTGAGAAAGTGTCTTACCAACTTTACCTATACCTTTAATCAAACCTTTGCTATTGTCTCCAAAGGTGACACTTCCTCCTTCATAGGCTACGAGTGAGAGAAATTGACTTTTATCTCCTGACATGTGTCTTGAGCAACCACTGTCCAAATACCAGTATGGTTTTCTCTCACTCTAACCTGCACAAACAAATCAAGGTTTAGTTTTAGGAACCCAGATTTCTTGGGTTCCTTGTCCTTGGAAACTGGTTTGACTCTGTCCTTTCTAACCCAGATTTGTTTTACATTGGTCTTCTTTGTTTTATCATGTTTTCCATTGTTAGACCAATTGTTGTGTGACCTTCTGATAAGGATTGTGAACATGAGACTGTTTCTTTTATCATGTTTTTGCTTAGTCCAACAAGTATTAATAACATGACCATTCTTACACAGTAGGTACATACGTGCATGTCCTTTGCAAACACGTACTTACCTCTCTTTAATTCAGAAATCCAAGTCTCATCTCTTCCCAACTTTGGTTCCAGAATACCCTAATCCAAACCTCTGAGGATTACCAGGTTGTGAGGTCAGAATGTTTAAAGTACTCTGAGCATCGAGCAACCTGTTCATCTGTCTCAAGCAGTCACTCAAATCCTGTTCCTTGGTTTCAAGTTTCTTAAGTTGAGCTTCATTAAATTCTGCAGCAATGGCAAGATCCAACTTTGCCCTATGAAGCTCATCCTTAAGTTTTGAAACCAGTTCTGGATCTGGTTCAGAATGGTCGCAATGTTCTTGCCTTTTCTTAGTTCGTATATTCGGATTGAAGATCACAGATCTTACCCTCATATTCCAAACATAAGTCTTCAACATTAACACTAGGACCACTTGTGCTAGCAAAAGAAGCTTTCAAATCCACATACTCATTGAACAATTCTTCCACATCATCAATCAGATAATTATGAGCCAAAATTAAATCAGAATGTTCTAAAGTAAAGCTTTTCTGTTTGAGTAACTCGAAATTTATACCTTCAACTTCAGCCTCCTTGAGTTTACTAAATCCTCTATCATTGTTTTGATAAAAATCAGTTTTTGAAAAATCTGATTGAGGTCTTAGCATCTCAAGCTCAATATTTTTTCTTTCCGTTCTGTACAAATAAGTTCAAGTTCAGCAGAACGCTTTCACTTAGGTCTAAGTTTCGAGTTACCTCTCTCAACTTCTTTTTGTTAGCTTTATAAGCAGCATTACCTTTAACATTTTGTTCAATAGCAGAATCAATAAAACCTAGTAACTCATCTCTATCACAATATCTCATTTGTTCTTGCATATTAGAAATAGTTACCTGTTCTTCGTCGGAAGAGCTGCTTCCTGCCATGAGACACATGTGTCCTTTCTTTCCTAAACTGGTCTGCTTTTAGTCTATATCTCCAATCAATGCAGTCACACACATTAGGGCTTCATCTTCCTCGCTTTCACCACCTGAATCAGAATCACCCCAGGCGGCTAGCATAGCCCTCTTAGTCATTTTCTTCTCTCTCTGTCCTCCTTTATCATTCTTCCATGCTGGACAATCCTTGATCATGTGTCCAGTTTCTCCACATTTGAAGCAACCAGTGCTAGAACTGGTCTTCTTCGAGTTGCCCTTGTTCTTCCAAGACTTCCCTTGAACTGCGTTCTGAGACTCCTCTCAAACCTCTTAGCCATGAGTCCAATCTCATCGAGATCTTCATCATTTTCCTCACCCTTCAAAGCTAACCCAGACTTTTGGTTGTGCTTTCCTCCTTTGAATCCACCAACATCTCATGAGTCATTAATGACCCAATAAGTTGTTCTATGGACAAGGTCGTTAGATCCTTAGCCTCCTGAATAGCAGTCACCTTGGGCAGCCATTTACCTGTCAAACTTTCAAGATCTTTCTCACCAAATCTTCATTAGTAAAGTTCTTTCCAAGAGATTTAAGTTCATTGATAATTGACATGAAACGAGTAAACATATCTCTTATATTTTCATCTCGGTTCATATCAAAAGTTTCATATTTAGACATAGCATATCAACTTTAGATCTCCTGACTTCACTAGTGCCTTCATAGGCTAATTTTAGGGTTTCCCATATTTCCTTAGCAGTAGAGCATGCTAAGATACAACTTACCTCATTATCGGCAATACCTTGTTGAAGTAGTGACATGGCCTTTGCATTCTTCTCGAGGGTCTTCAGATCTGTAGTAGTGTACTCACTCTCCTTCTTCTCTGTTCCATCTGAATTGTTAGCCACCTTCCTTGGTCCATTCTTGATGATCATCCAGCACTCATAGTCTGTGCCAATGATCAGATTTCTCATGCAATTTTTCCACCAAGGATAGTTAGTTCCATTGAACTTTGGCAACCTTGATCCTCCGGGTCCACTGGTCATTTCTTGAGTAGTCATTATGTCTTCCTTCTCTAGGTGTTACCCTTTCAAGAAGTTAGGCTCTGATACCAATTGTAAGTGCAAGTGACACTCAAGAGGGGGGTGAATTGAGTGTTTGTCCTAATGTTGTAATTTTTCGATTATAGTAAGAACAGTAAAGGAACAGTTCTCTAGCAGCGGAAATAAAAGCAATGAATAAACAACCAAGGATTTAACGAGGTTCGACTTCTAATAAGTCTACGTCCTCCACTCACTCACTCTTTTATTAATCAACTCAGAATAACAAAAGAATTACACTCAATCACTTATGCACCTATGCACAAGATGATTCCCCAACTTCCACCTATGGAAGTTCGACCCAACCACCAACTATGATGGTTCAAATGAAGTTGATCCCATCAACTTCCCAGCAAACTGAACTCACAATTTGCTCACTTACAACAAGTTTTCTCTCAAGAACAAACAGCTTTACACGCTTAGAATGGGTGTAATTTAAGATCTATATGGTATTAGGGTTTGTGCTTAGATTTAAGAGCTCAATAGATGAAATGCTTTTGCTTAGAGTATTATGAAAATATGCTCAAAAGCTTAGGTTTGTGTGCTCGCAGAACTCCTTAAATAAGCCTTTGCTGTAATAATAGGTGATATTATGAGAGTATATTTTCCTCAGAATATGGAAATTATTCCAAGGAAAATATACTCAGTTAATATCACATAATACACTTCCATACTTAAGAAATCTTCCTGCACAACAAACCATGCATCGTGTATTTTGAAAATAATTTTGCGGAAAGAAAACTTTCCTAAAATACGAATGCATGAAGTAAATCCTAGAGGACTGGTTCAGATCTGTTCCCAGACTGTTCCAAACAACCAAGTTTTACTTGTAGTTGTGTATGACAAGTAACCGAGGTTTCTTGTCATCCACAACTAGCTCATCTCTCTAGTTTCAAACCTTTAGTGCATCAAAACCTTTATACCACTTACATTGCATCTAAGATCTAAGAGTATTACAAAATGATCTTGGTCTTCATGCAATTTTTCAACTTGGCTTCACAAGCTTTATCTTTTCATCCATTGAACTTGTTCTTTTAATGGCTGCACATGCAACCAGAAACATGCATGCAATATGAAAGTTCAATGTGGTTTGTCATCAATCAAAACTCAAACTAGGGAACTCAACAATTATACAACACTTTATATAATTAGCATGAGATTATTATATATATATAGGTGAGTTCATATGAGAATAATACATACTTACATGAGAAATGAGAATGAATTTTACATGGTATAACTCTCATGAATAAGTTATGTAACTCTAATGAAAAACTGATGTAACTCATAAAAAAAGAATATTAAAAAAAATCAATTTTTTTTAGGCTCAAATTTTTTTAGGGGGATATAACCCTAATGAACAAGTATTGTAACTCTAATCCAATCGTGTGATTGAGATTCAGTCTCATTTCTCATGTAATGAGTATTCTCATGTGATCTTGCATATATATATATATATATATATATATATATATATATATATATATATATATAATATATATATATATATATATATATATAATCTTTTTAGGTAAAAGAGAAAAAGTTAGGACACCTTATTTCATACTGGAGACTTTTATATTGTATATATATATATATATAAGAAGTCACAAACTATAGTTAGATAGAAGTGATGCTTTCCCATATCTTGAAGACCACTTCAATAGACATTTCATCAATCAACTATTCAGACACACACCGAGATTTTTAATCCTAGGAATATAGCACTAGAACTATTTGCTATATTTTTAGCTAGGTATTTTTTTATCCCATGAGTCTAGTGTGACATTCAGCTAAGTTCACTTTGTGCGTGGTCAAATATCATACGGAACATGTTTTTTTTTTTTTTAAATATATTATGAAGACATGAGATGTAACAAGTAAAGGAAGAGCACCGCATGCATGGTGCGGTCTATTAGTATAGAATTACACCACAGATATGGACATATGGTCCCCTACTCCCCTTCATAGTTCATAATATTCATATACAGAATGAATCACTGAAAATATTAGCTGCCTTAATGAACACTGAAGAAATTAGCCTAATTGACCATATGATTATTAAAGCTTATTCAAAAAATTTACTATGAATATTATACCGACCATTCATTGAAAGGTGATAACACAAATGTGTCATTAATAAAATCATCATTACTCCCCTCAAAAAAAGATTTTTTAAAAAAATCATCATTACACCCTTATCTGTGCACTTCTTGGGTCATGATTTCTTCGAACATGAGCCGTAATTAAAAGACAATGCAGTATTCTGTTATTCCTGTATAGTTTGGTACCATGGTCCTTTGGTTCCCAAACCGGCCATTTACATATAAACAACAATGATGCGAAATGATCCCATATTGGCCATATACAACAAAAAAAAAAAAAAAAAAAAAAAAGCTGGGGGATTGAGGAGGACATTCAGTCATTCACCAAATAAAATTTTAGGGATATTCCATTTGGTACCATTGAATTTTTGGCTTTTCCATTTGGTACCACTGTTATTTTAAACTTCCACATTATACCACTATAATTTAATATTAATCTTTATTATACCATTTTTTTAAGTAAATTGTTAGTTAATGGTTGAATAAGAATACGATTTTGTTTGAGTTTGCATGTTTCTATTTGCAGTTGCAAAAATTTAATAAGTTAAGATTTTAGGGTGTCGTTTTAACCCTTAAAGCTCTATTTTTCAATCAAAATTTTCATGAAAATGATCATAATATTCTATGTCTTTTTATTGCCAAATATGACCTCAACTTTGACCTTAACGACTAAAACAATTACTAAAACCTTAACGCAAATTAAAACATGTAAATCGAAGTAAAACTCTAGCCTATTCTAACTTAAATTAACACTTTACTTAATTGAATGCTACAATAGAGAATAAATTCAAATTATAGTGGTACCATGTAGAATATCTGAAAAATAGTGGTACCAAATGGAAAAGCCAAAAGTACAATGGTACCAAATGGAATATCCCTAAATTTTAACAAGATCTTTTACGACTTGTTTTATATTGATTTCTTTTTTTTGTTCATTATGTAGAACAAAAATCAGAAATATGGAAATTAGTGAAAACAGTTTTAAGCTGTTAGTTGTCAGATTTTTAGAATAAGCATTAACCCAAGGTGTATGACTAATTTCATTTCCATTAAACAACTTATAGCTTTGGTAAATATAGGCTCAACTTATATTTTTCATTATTAATAATTTAGTTTAAGATGATATTATCAAATATTATTTGATTTAATCGTTAAGATTTTAGCATATTGATTTGAATGTCATGGAACCGAATTCTATACGATGCATTTACTATTTCTTTTTATATGGATCATATGTAGTAATTTAACTTAGAAAAGCTGATAGGAACCGTCCTAACTATGACATTCTGCCATTTTCAGCACCAACGAAGAATTATTTATGAGCAATGTCAAATATGCATCATTTTTTCGAAAAGTTGTCCCGACTGATTAATCGATCATCCGCTACAAGTACACAACATATAAAATGTTTTTTTTTTTTTGCCACCACATATCCAACACGGCCAGCCCACCACCACCACCCAACACAACCACTAGATTTACTAGAACTACCTCAACCACTCCCAATCCCCACCTACAAAAATGGTCCTCACCACCCTCTAACAGCGACTGACCCACCCCACAATCTCTCTTGATCCCCTGCCAAAAATCTCCATGGTTATGCATAGAAGCAACCAAACCAGTAAACATAAAGATCAATTCTCAACATAAAAACAGTCAAAGAACAGGTGGAGAGCGCAAACTAGCACGCGAAAAGAATAAGGCTATGTTTATTTCACCTGAAATTTTCTGATCTGATCTGAACTTATTTTTTCTGATCTGATCTGATCTGATATGATCTGAACTAATCTGACTTGATTTGATTACAAGATCTTATCTTTTAGATTTTTCTCAATGTATAAGAAAAAATATAGTCATGTGGGGTCTTGTTTGATTCGTCTCAATGAGTCCTTTATTAATGTTCAATTATTATAATTTTGACTAATATGTAATGAAAGATATTTAATAGTAATAATGATTTTTAAATCTGATCTGGTCTGAACTTTTTTTTCTGATCTGATCTGATCTGATTAGATCTGAAATAAGCAAAAATAAGGTGAAGTGAACGTAGCCTAAAACATGCATTAGGAAGCAAACCCATGCTTTCATTTCATCCTTAAAGAAGAAAGCATCCTAGGAACATCCACCTTTCATCTTTTCTGCAACAAAGAATGAAATTTATCTATTAAGGGTTGAACTCCATCAAACATCATATCATCATAAGCACTCAACAGAACATGCCTAAAACACCAGCAACAACCCATCATCCTGATTACTTCAAAAACCAAACAGACCAAACTTATTTACAATTTTTAAAAAAGGGTCATATAGTAATTAGAAGGTAAAGTTAGGTTCCTTCCTTGAGCACTGACATAACCCACAACAATATTGTACTCTAAAACATTTCAGGCCAGGCGTTAATTTGGTGTGGCTAAGGAAGGAAGGGATTCAGGGGTGGCAAAGGAGGGGATTCAAGGGTGTTGAGATGGAAGGGGGATGCAGAGAAAGAAGAGGGAGAAAGAAATAAGTTTCTAAGAAATTTTTAAAAAAATTACCTATTACACAGGTAATCAGTTAACTGGAACCAATTTCGTAAAAGATAATGCATAGTTGGGACTAGTTAGAATAATCCTTAATTTGGACTGAATATAACGGGATGTCCATAGTTAAAATTGGCTTAATTTGCACAAAATCACCTTAAGTTTTCACTTATTTAGAAACTCCCACCTTTATGTTTCTTTTCCTAAATTTCCACCTAAACTTCACAAAACCTTTATAAACTCCCACCACTTAACGGATTTTGCCAAACTCCGTTAGTGGTGGGACCTACATAAGTTATTTTTTTTTGTTTTTCCCTTCAAACAACTCACTTCCCCCTTCTTATAATTTAGAATTTCCCTCCAACTCATCAGTTATCTTCCCCCCCTCATTTTTTCCATCTCTCTGCCACCATTTTAGAAGGAGCAAAGTTTGAGCTCATTATTATTGATTTGTTGTTAACATACCAGCAGTGATATTTTGCCAAAATGTGCGAGAGTGAGTGATGTTTCTGATTTTTTTTTCTAAGTAAATTGTGCAATCTTTATTACATATTGCTTTTGGTGACTCAGTTGTGATAGTAAAAATGTGATATAGATGCAGTGGGTGCTAGCTTTATGAGGTTAAATATGCTAAGCTGGAGAGAACATTACACTTTCATAGTTGATGGTTAGCATATATCAGATTATTTGGCATTGAAACTCATAATAAGTTAATGACTATGTTTGATTTTGGAACCCTCCCACTGTTGGTCCTAGTAACTGATGCTGAGGGAGGATTTTTACCACAACTTCAATGCTATCTGGGACCCACAAATTTACCCAGATTTGAAGAGAGATGAACGAAGAGAGAGAGAGAGAGAATGGGTAAAAAAGAGAACTTAATGGTTGGAAGAGGAAGATGATAGCATTCGTAGAGAAATGAATAAGGAAAGTGAGTTGTTTGGAGGGAAAAATAAATAAATAACTAATGTGGTTCCCACCACTAAAAGAGTTCAGCAAAATCCGTTAAGTGGTGGGATTTTATAAAGGTTTTGTAAAGTTTAGGTGAAAATTTAGGAAAAAAAAACATAAAGGTGGGAGTTTCTAAATAAGTGAAAACTTAAGGTGGTTTTGTGCAAATTTTCCTTAAAATTGTCCCCATCAATTTTTCCTTTAATTTAAGCGATAGCATTACATGGCGTCGTTTCTTGGTTAAAATACCTTTTAATGTATTAGTATTATTTCTCCTAGAAAATATTTCAAAAAATGTTTCAATATGGCGTAAAACGCGAAAACGGAGTACAAAAATGGGGTAGAATAAATTAATATTTTACTTACAAGTTGAGATCTTGATAAATATGTTAATCTGTAATCAAAATAATAGTTTGTAGGACGTGGGAACATTGACATACTAGCATATTACTCCCTCCGTTTCCTAAAAATCTTCCCTCTTTTCGTTAAGTGTGTTTCCAAAAGATCTTGCCTCTTTTACTTTATTGTTTATTCCTTATTTGGAATTTTTTTTCCTCTTTTTACCCTCTCATGTCCCTATCATATGGTCCACTATTACATTATTAATTCAATTTTACTCTCTTTCTCTCTCTTACTTTAATCCCTTTTTATTTGTTTATTTATCGTAACCCCTTTCTCTCTCCTACTTTACCCACCCCACACCCCACACAAATGGATCCTCCTTGGTATCTGTAGGAACAGTAACAAGGAAGATCTTTAGGAAACAGAGGGATTATTTACTGAGACGAACTTTACTAAATTAAAACATCTTGACGAAAACGCTTCTCAGCACATCAAGATCCTCACCGACTCCCTAGTGTTAGTGCAAGCCTTGGTTAAGAATGTTGTCCCATTTCATCTTGTTAGTGTCTGCCATGATATTTTCTTATAGTATTACTAAAGTAGATAGGATTTTAGTAGGAGAAAGCCATGTATTAGCTAACCTAGCTAGGAAAGGCAAAATTGTATAATTCGCTGTTTGCTCTTGCTGCAAAAAAAAAACGCTTTTCAGTAAATTAGACAAATTTTGGATTCGACATATTGTTATCAGTTGTTGACATATTGTATCAGTTATTGACATATTGCTACTACTTTTTTTTTTGTTCACAGGAAGAAAATTATCATTAATTGAAAAGCCATCTGACATCTACATTGATTGATAAATGAGATACAAAAGTAGATATGAAAACAACAAGTAATACATCATCCAAAGAAGAAACAAAGGGTTATGAATATTAGGCCTATAAGCTTATGTAATGTGATGTACAAACTGGTTGCTAAAGTGCTTGCTAATAGATTAAAGTTGGTTCTCCCGGATATTATCCACGAGTCACAAAGTGGTTTTGTCCCTGGGCGTCTGATAACTGACAACATTCTGGTGGCTTATGAATGTTTCCATTATCTGAGGACAAAAAGAAAGGGAAGGAAGGCTACTTAGGGCTCAAGTTAGATATGAGTAAAGCTTATGATAGGGTGGAATGGAGTTTTTTAGAGCAAATGATGTTCAAGTTGGGTTTCCCCCAAAATATTGTAAGTCTGATTATGGGAGGCGTTAAATCTACTACTTTCTCCATATTGATTAATGGTCAGCCGACGAGAACTTTTTGTCCCTCTCGTGGACTTCGACAAGGTGACCCTTTATCACCTTTTCTCTTTATCATTTGTGCTGAAGGGTTATCAACCTAATTGAGAGATGCCGCGGCGAAGAAAGAAATACATGGGCTGAAAATTGGGAAGAAAGTAAATGTGATATCTCACCTGTTCTTCGCAGACGATAGCCTGTTGTTCACCCGAGCAAATGAAGAGGAAGTGGGACGTGTACTTGACATCCTTGCAACCTATGAGACTGCTTCAGGACAAAAACTGAATATAGAAAAATCGGAGGTTTCTTTTAGCCGAAATATTGAGCCGGAAAAAAAACAAATGCTTCAGATGAAGTTATCGTTTAAGGCAGCGGAAGAACATTAAATATATCTTGGTCTCCGAACCTATGTCGGGAGATCGAAGAAAAAGATTTTCCAAATAATTCAGGAGAGAGTTCTGAAGAAATTGAAGGGTTGGAAGGAAGGGTACCTTTCTCAAGCAGGGCGTGAAGTTCTTATCAAAGCCATAGCATGCGCCATCCCAACTTATGCAATGCAATGTTTTACTATTCCTGCTAGCATATTGGATGACATTGAAAAGTTGTGCCGAAACATGCGATCAAAAGAAGGAAGATAAAAAAAATGGTACGGGTGGCTTGGAACAAATTATATGACGCAAAAAATGGAGGTTTGGGGATGCGAAACCTCGTCCTTTTTAATTCGGCTCTCCTAGCTAAACAAGCCTGGAGACTAGTGAAGTACCCGGATTCCCTTGTGGCGAAAATAATGCTCAAAAATAAATATTTCCCGAAATGCTCGTTTATGGAAGCCAAGGGCAGCCCAGTTTCAAGCTACACATGGCGTTCGATTTTGTCGGCTCGAAGCTTGCTAGTGAAGGGGCTAAGGAAAGTAATAGGGGATGGTCGCGCAACGAACATCTGGCGTGACCCGTGGATCCCTCATCTCCCACATTTTCGGCTTCTCCATTCAGGGGACCAACCAGATGGGGCAGCTATCATGGTAAGTGAGTTAATAATAAATGGCGGATGGAATAGAGAGGAGTTGGGGAAGTGGTTTTCCGAATGGGAAATTGCGAAAATATTGAAGATCCCGATTCCTATGAGAGTGTGTGAAGATAGATGGGCTTGGCACTTCACGAAAAATGGGGAATTTGTGGTTCGTATCGCTTATTACATTGATATACAGGCCAAGAGGAGAGATAGAGCTTCCACTTCAATGAGCAACAATTTGGGAATTCGGAAGCGTCTCTGGAATGCGGAAGTCCCCGAAAAAATCAAAAATTTTGGCTGGCGTGCTCTCCATAATGGTCTCCCAATTCGTGGAAATTTTGGCAAGAGAGGAATTAATGTTGATGATAGGTGTCCATTGTGTGGAGAAGAGCATGAGACCATTACTCATACTCTACTCATGTGTTCAGAGGTAAGAAAAATGTGGCGATGCTCCCCTCTGCGAATTGAGATTGATGACGCTGTCTCCCACTCTTTAATGGACTGGGTAATGGCGAAGGAAAAAGTTATCAAAGATGGTGAATGTTGGGATCACTTGTGGAGTATACTTTGGGGTGTTTGGCTCCGCCGGAATGCGTGACTATTCGAGGCTAGGAAAGTTACCACTAATGACTTGTTAAGTAGGGCGATGGGAGTAATGCATGAGTATCATGGATGTAAGGAGGACCAAAGCAGGCAAGGAGATGGTGCAAATGAATTGCAAATGAAGTGGCAAAAACCTCCAGCAGGGCACTACAAAGTCAATTCAGACGCAGCATGTTTCAAAGATGGTGCAGTGGGTTTTGGAGGCATTATGCGGGATGCGGAAGGAGACGTGATGGTGGCAACTTGCCACCAGATTGGGGGTGGCTTCACAGCTGAGGAAGCTGAAGCTTTGGCAGCGAGGCATGCGTTGGTTATAGCTCTGGAAGCTGGCCTGAGGATGATTGTTTTGGAAAGCGACTGCCTTAAGCTTATATCTCATCTGAAGGAGGGTAAGAGGGATAACTCGAGCTTCGGAAATATTGTTTTGGATATTATGGAGATTGGCGAATCATGTACTAGTTTAAATTTCTCTCATGTAAGCAAAATTGGTAATGTGGTAGCTCATAAGCTAGCTCAATTAAGTCATTCGTTTGGTGAGATGAGAGTTTGGATAGAAGAAGCCCCCCTTGAGGTAATGGCTGATGTACGTAACGATCTGTTTTCAGATGCTTAATCAAAAAAAAATTCCTGTCAAAAAAATCCAAAGAAGAAAGAAGATAACTAAAAATCTATTCGAGCCCATTTGAATCGATGTCTACGCATCTTTAACTGAATCTTCACTAAACGTGCTGTAACTTTTTGAATATTAATACTCTGTTGTAGATCAGATCTTTCATCTTCCAAATCACACCTTCCCCTGAAACAACCATAACCGAGCAAAAACAGAAGAAAGAACAAACTTCTACCAGATGAGAAGGCAAAACCTTTATTGAAAAAGAAGATCATCGCCTCAGGGCCACCATAATCAAACATTTTGCCTCACCTTCTCTAATCAGAATAGATGGGAGCGAAAAAACCACAATCCACAATCTAACCAGAGCAAAAAGGATGAGGGCAAAGAAAACTGTGAGGATGAGGAAATAGATCGGACGAAAACATAAAGAAACATACAAAAGAAAAAACACTCTGGAGGGAAAGGAGACACACTTTACACCAGCCGTGAGGCTAGGCGGCAACCTCCACAAAGGAGTTTTTGAGATAGGGTTGGGAATTATTTTCTTTGTAGGGGAGAGAGTTTTTTACTAGTTCTTTAACTTTTTATATATTACTACTACTTTAAAGCAATTTTTTTTTATCAATTTATAGACATAAGGCCACCAGTTTATAAATCATATCTATCATTTTAAAGCTTACTCCCTCTGGTTTTAGTGAGTTTACCAACTTTTCATTTTAGGTTGTTCATTATTACTTTTTAAAAAAATTTGTTATTGAAATTGTCGCACTAATTGTTTATTATTATCTCTAACTTCTCACTCTACTTTTCTTGACCCACAACATAAAGTTCAATACGATATGATATAAATTAGTACTTTCGCTTTTCTTCTATGACCCATGTGATGGCTAAATTTTCAGGATGACATTGACGCAAGAAAACGAAGACGTTGACATGATTAGACACGACACCGACTTTATGACCAAGTCAAAGACCTAACAACTGTCCGAGGAATAAGGAAGCATGGCTGCTGGGTGGGTACTAAATTAATGTTCACATTTAAAGTCAAAACCAAAATGGCATGAGAATAGGAGATCAGTTGGGATTGTCCAAAGATTATGCGAAGCTACCTCCGAGATCCTGGGACGCACGTTGCAGTTAGGTTGATACTATTTAAAGGCATCAGAACTACAAGGAAAAGGGTTACAAGCTTCACACATCAAACATACGAGCAACATCCATCACTCTGAAATTATTTTACATTTTCTAGCAACATTCCTATTTTACTCGAATAAACAACTCCACTAGGGGGAAAAAAAAGGAAGGGGTGCGCTGGAAGGGCTGGGGTTTTAAAGCAAAACCGCAGGCCTCTAAGTGAAGGGCTGCGGTTAACTAGAAAACACAGCCCTTCTTACTGTAAGAAGGGTTGCGGTTTTTGGGCTAACCGCAACCCTTATTTTACGAATGGCTGCATTTTTGGGATAAGCGCAGCCTTCACTTTCATTTTTATTTTTTGATTCTAATGAATTGCGCGCATATTGTACAGTACCCCCATTTCTATTTCTCTCCCTTAGACAAATTTTACGAGCGAGTTAAAGTTACACCACCTTCTTTGTGCGAAACCTACCTCTGCCACAACATTGAACCACCACTAGTGTGCCACCACCACGCAGTTGCACCACCTTGCGCACCACCTTCTCTTCTCTCCTCCACTACTGCATTGTTTGTGGAGCATCACTTCTCTCACACTCTTTCGGTAAATCCCCTCTCACTCTCTCTCTCCTCTTTTACATTTCTCTAATTTTTATTTAATTTGAAATCAACTTCTATTTTATATTGCTAAATATGTTTGTATTTGCTCAAAGAGTGATTGTTTGGTGTGGGTTGGGGTGGGGGAGGGCTGAGGGAGGGTGGATTGGGGTGGGGTGCTGGGCAGGGGTGGGGGAGGGTTGGGGAAGCTGGACAGAGGGTGGGGAAGAGCTGGCAATGGGTGGGGAGGGTTGGTAGGGGGAAGGGGAGGGGTTGGGGATACTGGCAGGGGTGGGGGAGGGCTGACAGAGGTGGGGGAGGGTTGGGGATGTTGGGCAGGGGTAGGGAGGCTGGGGGGGAAGGGGTGGGGAGGTGGAGGTGCAGGGGTGGGTGGGTTGAGGAGGTAGATTTATTTGTGTTTTTTGATATGAGATTGTATGAAAATGCAATGTAATTTAGCTATGAAATCTACAAGTTGTTTGAATCATCATCATATGCCTAGGTACCCGTTTAAGACTTACTCATTAGGAGTAAGTCTTGAATAGTCCCTGGTTTGGGACTGTTTTTGGACGTTTGATCTCACTTAGGTGGTGAATGTGTGTCTTTTTTTCAATTCTGAGGAAATTCTTGGCTTATCGTTTCTCTACATTGTTCTATGGGTACATATGTAGATAAGCAATTATCTACATTGTGTACTTGGAGAACTGTAGGAAAATACTGCCGGATTTTCCTTAGAATTGAAAAGTTGGCATATATTCACTAGTGAGATTAGACGTCCAAGCATGGGTTGGATTGGAGTGATAAGGACCTTCGACTGCATGCATACAATTGAACATGTCACTATCTTAGCTTGCTCTATACGTGTGTGATTTAAATATGTGATTGTATGTACTTAAATAATGATTGATGCATTATAATGAATGATTGTATTTAATTATTAGAGGTCTTCTTGAATGGGATGGATCGTACTTGGATGTATGGTAGTCGTGAATCGATTGAGTTTGTGAAAGGGGTCTCGGAATTCTGTACAACTGCATTACAATATTAAACATCCTCTGGAGCAGTCGACTTTATTGTCCTTGTGTCGATTGTAGAAATGTGAGCAAGGTTAGTAGTATACATGTGGTTAGGGAGCATGTCTTTCGCCATGGGTTTAGGCCTCAATACCACGTATGGGTTTGGCATGGTGAGCAGGGGAGGTATATAGGAAGCTCTAGAGTAATGAATGATGTATGTGAAGAAAAGAAGGATGATGAATTAGGGGATGAGAATTGGGATGATGAGTTTGGAGATGAAGATAGGGATCGGGTAGACAAGATGATACACGAGGTTGAAGATCAGTCGTGTAAACGACCTTGTATTTTTGAGTCTATGTCTGAGGCTGCTGAAAAGCTGTCGTATCCAGGTTGTACAAAGTACACCAAACTTTCCGCGGTGGTAACACTGTTCAACATTAAGTCGAACGCTGGTTGGACGGACTCTAGTTTCACATCGTTGTTGGAAGTTTTAGCTGAGATGCTCCCTGATGGAAATGAACTGCCAAAGTCGTACTATTATGCGAAGAAACTGATGTGTCCTTTGGGTTTAGAGTACGAGCGGATACATGCTTGTCCTAACGATTGTGTGCTTTATCGTAATGAGTATGAGCATTTACATGAGTGTCCACGTTGTGGATTGTCGAGGTACAAGCGTGAAGGAGCTGGAGGTAGTGAAGGACCACCAGCCAAGGTGTTGTGGTATCTACCCATAATACCTAGATTTAAGCGCATGTTCTCAATTAAAGGAGATGCGAAGAATTTGAGGTGGCATGCAGATCGTAGGAAGAAAGACGGTCTGCTCAAGCATCCGGCTGATTCGCCTGAGTGGAAAACTAACAGGGTGCATAAGGCATTTGGTAATGAGGATAGGAATATGAGGCTTGGATTATGTACGGATGGCATGAACCCTTTTGGCAATCTTATCGCAGCATAGTACATGGCCAGTAGTTTTAGTGGTTTATAACTTGCCTCCTTGGTTGTGCATGAAATGCAAGTACATGATGTTGTCGCTTCTTATATCGGGGCCCAAACAACCTGGAAATGACATAGATGATCTTCAGCCGCTTGTTGAAGATTTACAGAAGATGTGGAACGAAGGAGTGTTAGTATTTGATGCGTATGCTAATGAGATGTTCACTCTGCGTGCCATGCTTTTTTGTACTATGAACGATTATCCAGCTTATGGGAACTTATCTGGGTATAAGACTAAGGAAAACAACCTTGCCCGATTTGTTTAGATGACATGAAATCTACACACCTTAAGGGCTGCAAACCGTGTCTATATGCGCACACGAAGGCTCCTCAGCCGCGACCATCCCTATCGGTTTAAGAAGAAGGCATTCGATGGGACTTGAAGAAGAAGTTGCTCATAGACCATTAACTGGTACTGAAGTTTATAATCAGGTGAAGGGTATTGAAACAGTTTGGTAAACCTGCTAGTGAGGTTGATCGACCTACAGGATTATGGAAAAAAGAGTCCATTTTTTGGAAACTCCCATATTGGAAAGATGTAAAGGTCGGACAATTTTTGGATATCATGCACATAGAGAAGCAAGAATGTTTGTGAAGCTATTCTTGCGACACTTATGAATATTTCGGGAAAGACAAAAGATGTTACGGCGTCACGACTTTACTTGGAAAAACATGGGCTTCGGCCAGAGTTGTGGGATCAGAAAAGGGACATAAGGAAGAAGAAAGTAGTGGATGAAAGGGTTGATGATGAAACTCAGAAAAGTAAAAAGAAGGTGGAGGATTCAGAGAAGAATGATTTGCCAACAGCTTGCAACACGATGTCGCGTGCAGAGAAACGAATTTTTTGCGAGTAATTGTATGACATTAAGGTCCCAACTGGCTACTCATCAAATATGAAGCGATTTGTTACCTTAAATGGTGAGTTGAAGTTATCGAGTATGAAATCTCTTGATTGTCATGTCATGATGCAAGTATTCTTACCGATTGCAATTAGTGGGATACTGCCAAAGCATGTGAGGCACACCATTACAGAACTTTGTTCATTTTTTCATACAATATGCAACAAAGTCCTAAAACCGTCGACCCTCGATTCCTTGCAGGGCTAGAGTAGTTGAAACTCTATGCAAATTTGGGCAGGGGTGGGTTAGGGGTGGGGGTGTGCAGGGGGTAGTGGGGGGGGGGGGGAGGTGGATGGGGGTTTTCGGCTAACAGCAGCCCTTACTAAAAGAGTTGTGGTTTTTGCATTAACCGCGGCCTTTCGTATACGACGAAGGGCTGCAGTTTTTTGGCTAACCGCAACCGCTCACTATTAAGGGCTGCGTTTTTCAAAAAACGCAGCCTTTGCGCTGTAGCCCTTTCGTTTTTTTCCCCTAGTGTTTCTATCCCAATTGAATTAATAGAATCAATTAGTTTGATAATAAAAAATATCTTTACAAAAAATAATCTTTTTCCATATTGTTCTCAAATATCTTTTACTAACTACTTCCTTCGTTTAGAAATAATTACATCATTTCTATTTTGTGCACTATTCACATCTTTCACTTAGATTATCTCTGGTAATTCATATTTTAGGAAAAACAGTCATGTTGGGTTTTTTTAGATTTGTCTTCATGTAAATTTTTTTACTATAAACTTTTTATAATTTTTACTTATAAATAATGAAATATATTAATGGTTGAAATCATAAATCGACATGCGTGAAAGTTAAAAATGGTATAATTGTTTCCAAATAGAGAAAGTATTTTATAAAATCTTTTTAAATAAAAAGTATTTAGAGACCACTAGTTTTAGAGAACCTATTACAATTCAACTATTTAAACATTATATATACTCCCTCCTCTCTAAACACTCGGCCGAACTGATCTCAAGAAACCCACGATTCCCCAATCATCACTCGACTAACATAATCTCACAACAAATATCACTCGACACACGGCACACCTTCGTCGAACCAAATCATCACATCCTCTAATCACACGCCTAACCTACACTCACGCACAATTCCCTCACTCACCTTCACCCTACCTGATACCCTACACATCACCACCTGATTACTCATCATCATTCATCATCAAACTGCATCAACCACAACAAAATCAATTCGCCACATCATCCACAAAAGTCAATACTAGACATATTCTGTACCCAACCTTGCTACACCAAGATAACAAATTCATCCTTACCTATGCCTAGTATTTGATCGTAACACATATTATATACATATACAAATCTTTTATAAGACTGTAGAATAATTCAATTTTCCAAGATCCGTACAAATCAAGGACCCCAAACAGTGGTATAATTTCTGAGAGTCAACGAAATTAACTACATTTATTTTATTTTTTTTATTAGTTTTTTGAAGTTACAAACATTCTATTCATGACGTAGGTTTTTAATATATTCATGCACCGTAAGTATTGTACATATTATACTAACTTCGTATGATAGTTTATTTTCTTATTTCTATTTATTTTCATGAACATGTTATTTTTATGGCTGGTTGCAATATTTATCCCCTTGAATTTATTATTAGTCAAGACCTAAATAAATGTTCTAAATAATTCTAATAATTTGGACAACTTGCTAGGAACCTTGTAATCTGATAGCATAAGTTGTCACTAAATAATTAGTCGTTTGTGTGTTTCTTGAACCAGCCTAAACTAATTATTTTTCGGGTGCTTAAAACGTTGTTTTATTATTCTTTTGCATAAAATATGTAATGAATCAGTATTTAGTATAGGCTAGCAATGGGCAATATAGTTCCTGACTATATTGTACCCCCATCACTGAACTCATTTCTTGGTTTCCGACCATCTATGGAGTCTAGACGGGGAAAGCTACATCGAATAAGTCCCTAAGATATCCCTTCCGTTTCAATATCCGATTAGGTTTATGAGTCTTCCTTTAAAGAATTGTTGGCGACTTCAAAGACATATTTTTTAATAAAACCTTAACAATGGGATAGTCAAATAAACGCGCTCACACCGTGCGTAGGTATTAAAGGAATCGAAAAATACACGCCTACAGTTTGGCGGCTCCACTAGGGAGGATTTTTTAAATTTCTTTTTTTTTAATTAAATGAGTGGGTCAAACTTGAAAAATGCGATTCATTCTTATTTTATGCCATAGAATAATATACAATTTTGCATATGCATGACTATTATTCAGTCACCATAAGGACAATCTACCTTGCCTCATTAGCACATGTTCTATGTGTGAGGTCACCCCCGGGGGTTTGCGCTTTGTCCTTCCAAAAAGTTTCCTGAACGATAATGTTGGATTTTAGTTATAAGCAAACTTACCCAACCATGACATTATTCTCTTGCTCCTGACTTGATACCTCGAGTGCATTTTACACATGGCCACCTTTTTAAGCAAAGGTATGAAGCGTGGGATCAATATCTTAGTTACGAACCCTTTTCAGCCTTTTCATAAGCCTCACCATATTTGAACATAGAACAGGACTTTTGTGACACCCCCGCCGACCCGAACCCTTCTTTAATCGATAAAACTCGGGTTTTGGGGGGAAAATCCACGAGGGTTCGACTTGACGGGTGGCATTACCGCCACACTCATCTCGGAAATAAATGCAAGGCTAAATTAAAAACTAACAAATCTCAAATTCATTAATCCTTACAACCAAGTGAATCATTCATTCAACATTACTAATTACTTAAGTGTTTCAGAGTTCCAGCGGAAGCTAATCATATGCTAACTGGATGACGACTCTAAATGATCTCCCTTTGGTTCCCCCGATCGATCATCCACCTGCACATATACATTGAAAAGAGACAAGAGATACAAGCTCCCACAAATAAAAAAACTGAGTAATTCCAAATCCATCCCGTAATATACTTAACTTGAAAATACTTTGTAACATAGTAGGTTAATAGGTTTATAAATCATAGTACATATACATATACATATACACTGAATAATCACATCATTAATTCAATTAATCCAGTCATTCAAGGAGAGGAAATAGAACGCCAGTAAGTCGGGTCAATCTCCTGTAACCATTTACTTCAACGTTGTTGGCCGGGATCAATCCCCTATAACCACCTACTTGTAGGCCGGGGTCAATCCCCTGTAACCACCTACGGATAATCATAATGGCCATAATAACATAGTCCCTAGTGTGCACACCCTTTCTACTTGGATCACAACAAGATAGAAGGAAGACAGTAACAGAATAATCAGCATAGTAACGAGAGAACCTGTAGGGGCCGCTGAACCACACATATAGGGCAACCTGTTCATCATTTCCCTCCGATATTTCACTTTATGTAATTAACATCTTTTAGTTCAAGTCATCACATAGATCACGTACACATTTACGTCATCTTGTTCAATCTAGTGTGAACATATTAAATCCATCATAATCTCAATATATTCATAGCGATTTCAATAACTCATTTCATATTCACAACCATTACTTGAATTCATTTATCACTTCAGATTCATAATCATTTATCTTATCACAAGTTCTTTAGTAATTCAAATTTTATAAAATCTCAATCGTTCCGGTATGGAACAAGTTTTAGGGTACAAACCGGTATAATTCGTAGTTAATTAAACCGGTTTAAGTTCCTGCAAGAAAGAACACGTAAACTAGCCTCAGGGGTTGATCCGAGGAACGCCCCTCCGATGCCTAAGTAAGTATTTGGTGAAACCCATAGCTCTCAAGTAGAATGTATTGGGATTCGTGAACGTACCTCATGACTTAGATCGAAGGGGGTTTTTATAGGAAACCCGGATAGGCCCGTATACAGGTTGGGCCCCTATATTTACGGAGGATATTCCTTGATATCCCTTCAGGATATGCTTCTATCTTGTAGATAAAATCTATCTCTAGGCCCGTAGGCATTGATAGATGTAATTGGATCCAGCCCAAGCCCTTGGCAGAGGGCCCGTGGGATAACACCGGTAAGACACCAGAATAAGGTCGTTATGATGAGGCCAATAAGGCTGTGATAAGCGCGTGATCTCTTCAGCGTATTCCGGTCTATCTGGACCGGTATGAGACTTATTCAGCCCCCATACAACTAGCCCCCAAGCCGGTATGTCTAGCATGGACATATCCTGCTTGAATACTTTGTTATCCGACATAAGTGGAGCTAATCTAAGACTGAAGTGGGAAGCTGAATCGTTGGATAAGGAATTTCAATCGTTGCTTCGATATCCGCATCAGCTGTCAGAGCTCTTAATGAGGAGTTGCATCACAGCTGGGTGCCATTTAGCAACACGTCGCGTGATCGGGACGGGAAGACAAAGAGTCGCCTAATCCCAACTGTAATTTATTCTATAAATACGCCTTAGGCAAGTTTCATTTCTCACTTTCTGCAATTTGCGAATCTGCTCCGCTCTTCATAATGGACTTCCTCTTCCTTAATATTCTTGACGGTTTTGATTCAAATCTTCTCCCGGTCTTTGCGCACTTCACTGATACCGGTTCAATCTTCTCTCATACCCTTCCTACCAGGTATTTCTTCCCATTTTCTTTCTCATCTTTCATACCGTCATATTTAAAATGTCTTCAGATTCTGACTCACAAAACATTTCTAGAACTCCCTCTGTCTTATCTGAAAGTGACGTTAACTCTGATAGCGTTTCCTCTAAGTCCATGGAGCTTAGTGATTCACCAGTAGTAGATGCTGCTAGGGAACTTAGAACTAAGAGCCAGAATGACTGTAGTATTTCTGGTAGACATGACAATGAGCCGGCAATACGAGCCTCTCCTCTAGGGATGGTAGTAGGTCAGGCAGCGGCCTTTGGAGTAAATGTTTACGGCCAATATGGGACTATGATGGGTTTAGCTGAGCGATCCCCAGAACATTTTCCTTTCGGTATCTCTCCAGCCCCCAAATCCACTTTTGAAATAGGGGAAACCTCCACTAGACCTAGGCCTAGAGAGGCATCGGTATCCCCAGTGCACTCGGATGTCGTTGAGAGCGTAGAGAGGCACCTAGAGGAGTCGGACGAGGAGTCCACAACCACTGAGGCTGAGGATGATTCTGATCGGGATGATCCTCCAGAAGTAATTCCCGAAAAGTCAGATGAGGAGGGCCTGGTTGAACCATTTATGCCTCCCAATAAGCCCGGCAGCGCCGCGGCTGTGAGTATTGACGGGGATTGGGCCAATATTTGTCGGGGGAGTAAGTTTCTGACAAAAGGGCCTAAGTACTTTGCCTTCCCAGACGAATATAAGCTAGTGCTCCCGACTAAGGGGAGTTGTGTGACCAATTGCCCTCCCGGTCACATTGCTATTTATGCCCATATGCTGGATTTTGGGCTGAGTTTCCCCTTAGATCCCTTTTTCATCAAAGTATTCCAGGCCTGGAATATCTGCCTGGCCCAGCTGACACCTTTAGGATGGCGGAATTTGATGGGGTACGCATGGGTTTTCCGGTATAAAGGGTTCCCGAAAACCCTGAACCTATTTAGGAAGTTACACTGGATCAAGGAGGATGGATCCGCTAAGGGGAAAGGAGCCAGGAAGAAAAAGAGGTCCCGGGCTGGGGTAGATGAGGGCCGAGGTGGTTGGATGTCGTTGTACACCAAGGTTGGTAAACTAACGGTGTATCCCAAACTCACTTCCCTCAAGAACTGGAGAGAGAGATTCTTCTAGGTACAGTGTCTGAGAGCTATCCCATATGCCGCCATTGGACCAAACTGCGATCTCGTATGGAGCACATCCGCGACCGGGGTCTAACCCGCCGGGAGAAAGAGGCGTATGACTTCTTTGCCTCGACCTCGATACCGGCGTTGAGGGGCAAGAAGCAGATAGCTGTGCCTAAACATTGGTTGCCCCATGCCACATATGTATTTAGCAACCCCGCCTTGTCGGCCTTAGGTTTCTGCCGTACCGACCCCTACGGTGTGTAATGCTTTAATTGCATATGTTAACTTGCTTTTTTGTTATGCCTTAATCACTTTTGCTAACAATCATGCCTTTTTGAATGTTTGTCCCCAGACCGGGATTTCTTAATTCGTGAGGTGCTTCACGTTGATCATAAATACAGATCGATAAGCAACATCCCCCCCAAGCCAGCACATCGTTTTATTCCCATCCCGGCACCATCTGGTGACCGAGGAGGTCGTGGGGCCGGTAGGGGCTCTAGCATAGAGGAGGATGACAGGGATTCAATGCCTCTGCAACATCACATCTCATCTTCCATTCCTCATAACCGGAAAGCTGAGCCGGCAAAAGAAGAACCGGCCGCGAAGAAGGTGGCTTCCAAGACCGCCACTATTGTTGTGGCCCCTAAACCCGCCAGCCTGATCTTCGGTCGGGTTGCTGAGGTCGGCAACTCTTCTTTGCGGCCGAAGATTTACAAACAGTTGACTTTGCCGGAGATGGTGCCGGGATTGGAGCCCTTTGCCAAACCGCGGAAAGTGGGCTTCCTTGAACGCGCCAGGCTGGAATTGCCGGAGCTTGTGAGGAAGCTCTGGTCCCGGTCCCGGTAAAGGACGGTGAGAAATTTGAGCCTAAGCTCAATATTTTGGACGATGAGTCCTTACTGCTGGACCGTCCCTTGGAAGGCGAGAACCTGGGCTACCGTCTTCTAAAGGCGACCCAGCTAAAATTTGACATACCGGTGGACGAGGTACAGGCTTTGGCTGTCGTACACGCCCACAACCTGGCCTTGGTATTCTTGTTTTCGTTTTTTACTTTTCTCCAAGTGGGCTGTCGTCCTTTCTTGGTATTATCTGTCGGTTCCATATTTACCTTTTGCAGTCAGCTCAGTCCGTCAAGGAGATTTGTGATCTGTACCGGTTCTTCCAAGCTTCTTATTATAACGAAGTTAAGGATCACAATGAGTTGTAAGGCCAGATGGCCGTTAAGGAGCAAGAACCGCCGTCGGCTAAGATCGAGATGAACGACGCCCTTGCTGCTGAGGGAAAGGCTGATGCCGCCCTTGTTAAGGCAGTGATGGATCATTCCTTGGTCTTGGCCAACAAAGATCAAGAAATCCGGCTGCTCCGAGATCAAATTGTCGAGGCTAAGACGCATGAGCGTGAGGTCGTCAAGGAGTACTAGAAGGGGGTGGACTTCGTTTCTCGCCTGCTGAACCGGTACAATGGTGGCTGGTCTGCGGCTATGAGGTGTGTCAGGCACACCTTGCCAGAGTTTGATTGGTCCCGGGTTGAGGATGCCCACATCCGCCTTGTCCATGCGCTACCGGTTGAGGGCGAAGTCTTGGACTATGGTGTTACCGAGGCTGACATCGCCAACGCAGATCCCAGGGCCGAGTTTGAGGAGGATCAGGAGACCGTCAATGCTGCTGCTGAAATAGCCAACCCTGCTACCGTTGAAGACAAAACAGAAGAGCCAATGGTAGTAGTTGACGGTTCTGAGCAAGAAGAGCCTGCTAAATAGACTCTTAGCTCCCTTCCCTTACCCTTCTTGTACTGGGCCACTTTGTGTGTGGTGTGCTCCTTGCGCTCATAACGTCTTTTTCCTTTGGCAGCCAAACTATCTTTATCGTTCTGTAAATATGGTCGTCTGTGGCCAATTAGTGTTTTGCAGTGGGCCGTTTGTGCCCAACTGTTTTAGGGTTGTAATTCGTCTTTTTGACTATTAATACAAAGCCCTTTTTTTGCTCAACTCTGATGTCGTCTGGTCGAGTATTTATACGTTTTTATTGTTTTCGTTAATGTTGCCGGCTTACTTATTTAAGGTCATTGACCGTTATTACAACAAGATTTTAACCAGGCTACTCACGAATGTCATCACTTAACTTCTAATATTGTGCAATTACTTTTATTCAGCAGATCCACTTAGGTCCTTGACTGAGTGGTTAGTAATGCTTGTTTTAATTCTATTCGGCAGATCTGCGAGGATCATTGACCGATTTCGCACTTTAATCTATTCCGCAGATCCCATAAGGTCATTGACTGAATGACAGTGCCCGTTTGTTTTATCCGGCAGATCCACGAAGGTCATTGACCGGCTTCGCATTTTAATCTATTCAGCAGATCCACTTAGGTCGTTGACTGAATGATAATGCTCGTTTGTTTTATCCGGCAGATCCACGAAGGTCATTGACCGGTTTCGCATTTTAATCTATTCAGCAGATCCACTTAGGTTGTTGACTAAATGATAATGCTCGTTTGTTTTATCCAGCAGATCCACGAAGGTCGTTGACCGGTTTCACACTTTAATCTATTCAGCAGATCCACTTAGGTCATTGACTGAATGATAGTGCTTCTCCGCCCTTAACCGGCAGATCCACGAAGGTCATTAACCGGCAAGGTTTAGATAGTTAAAAAGGTGTATGCATAAGATGCTCATTTTATTAACATAAAACGGCTCTCCCCGGCTGTGTCGGATTTATGGCCTACAATAAAAACAAGAATGCTAGGAAACATTAAATCCTACTGGCAACAATGCCTATTTTATTAGCTATGCGTAGTATCTTTTAAGGATACTAGCGTTCCAACTATTGTTCAGCAGCTTGCCCGACATGTCCTCCAACCGATAAGATCCGGGCACGATTTCTTCCTTGACCAAGTATGGTCTTTCCTAATTGGCGTTAAGTTTACCGTCCACATGTGCCTTACCGGTTGCCGCTGTTCGTCTAATCACGAAATCCACTTTAGAAATAGGTCGACTTCGCACTCGCTTGTTGTAGGCCTTGCTTATCCGGTCCTTGTATGCCGCTGATCTTAGTTCTGCTGCCAGCCTCACTTCTGGGAGTAGATCTAGGTCTTCTTTGTGCAGCTGCTCGTTTAGACCTGGTTTGTAGTTTAGGATTCGCCAGTTAGGCAATCCCACTTCTACCAGCAGAACTGCCTCTGCTCCGAAAGCAAGCCGAAATGGTGTTTCACCTGTGGTCTCTTTTTCCGTGGTCCTGTTTGACCATAGCACGGCTGGAACCATGTCGGCCCACGCTCCCTTTAGTTCGTCCAGCCTCTTTTTTAGGGTGTTGAGGATCTGTTTGTTAGCAGCCTCGGCTTGTCCATTGCTTTGAGGATGGCAAACCGATGAATAAGCAAACTTGATGCTATAGGGTCGCAAGAAGTCGCGTATAGGGCTGCAGTCAAATTGGACACCGTGATCCATCACTATCCCCATAGGAATGCCAAACCTAGTGATGATGTTTTGCTAGAGGAACTTTTTTACCTGGTTGACCGTTATCTTTGTAGTCGGTTCTGCCTCGATCCATTTCCTGAAGTAGTCAATACCCACAATCAGGAACTTCCTTTCTCGAAATGCCTGTGTGAAGGGCTTTATTATGTCCATCCCCCACTGAGCGAAAGGGATTCTGGGCCACAATCTTTTCCTACGGGAGGGTACCTGCCAGCTTGTAGGCTACAATGTTGTCATATCATTCTGGGCTTTTTGTCTATGAAATTGACATTTGATGCCGGCGCATCTATGATGCGTTCCTCCAAGGTTTCCACCATGACGCTTCGCTTTTTGTTACTAGCGCTCGAGCTTGCCAGTTTTGACAGGGCGTCAACCGCCATGTTTTCTGTTCTTGGGACAAGCTTGATTTCAAAACTCTGCAATCCCGCTGTCACACTCTTGACCTAATTGAGATATTTCTGCATAACGGGTTCCCGAGCTTCATAGGTCCCCTCAATTTAGCTGGATACCAGTTGCGAGTCTGTCGTCATGAGAATCTTTTTTGCACCAGCCGCTATGCTCAGACTTACTCCGGCCAAGGCTGCTTCGTATTCTGCTTCGTTGTTATATGCCTTAAAGCCAAATTGTATGGCATATTCAAAGATCTCCCCCTTTGGGGACGTCATGACCACTCCTGCTCCAGCTCCGCTCTGGGCTGCAGAACCATCAACCTCTATCTTCCAAATGCCAGTGGATTCAGATGGCTCAGAGTATGTAGTCTCGACGATGAAGTCGGCCAGTGCTTGAGCTTTGATGGCCGTGCGAGGCCGGTATTCGATATCGAACTCAGATAGCTCTATCGCCCATTTGAGGAGCCTGCCGGTTGTATCGAGCTTGTGTAGAGCTGTTTCCAGAGGTTGATTGGTGAGTACTTGGACGGTATGGGAGTCAAAATATGGCCGCAGCTTTCTTGCTGCGATCAGGACGGCATATACCATCTTCTCCAGCAACTCATATCTTTGCTCTGCTCCAATCAGCACATGGTTGACGAAGTATATGGGACTCTGCTGCCCCTTTTTGTTCACCAACAATACGGCTGCTACCGTCTTCTGCGAGACCGACACATAGAGCTTTAACTTATCCCCCAGATCTGGTCGGGTGATTGTCGGTAGTTTTTTAAAGTGTGCTTTCAGTTCCTCGAAAGCCTGCTTCTGCTCACCTCCCCATTCGAACTTTTTGTTGCCTCTAAGGATTTTAAAGAATGGTAGGGCTTTCTCAGCCGACTTGGATACGAACCTTGTGAGAGCCGCCATTCTTCCCGTCAATTTCTGAATATCTCGGATGCTCTTCGGCTCCGGGAGGTCGTTGATAGCTTCAACCTTATTTGGATTAGCATCAATGCCTCTCTCACTTACCATGAACCCCAAGAACTTGCTGGCTCTTACCCCAAACACACATTTTTTGGAGTTTAGCTTCATTTGATACTTCTGCAATGTAGTGAAGGTTTTTGCCAGGTCAACAATGTGCGCATCCTCGGTGAGGCTTTTCACTATGTTGTCATCTACATATACCTCGACATTCCGGCCTTTTTGGTGCTCAAAGATTTTGTCCACCAATTTTGGGTAAGTAGCACCGGCATTTTTGAGCCCAAAGGGCATGGCTTTGTACGAATATACCCCGGCCTCCGTGATGAAAGCCGCTTTGTTCCTGTCGGATTTTAACAGGCTGATTTGATGGTACCCAGAGAAACCGTCCATGAAGCTAAGTAAAGCGTGGCCGCTTGTAGAGTCTACCAGTTGGTCTATTCTGGGTAATGGGTAGCAATCCTTAGGGTAAGCTTTGTTGAGGTCTGTGAAATCGACACACATTCGCCAAGAGCCGTTTGCTTTCTTTACCATGACTACGTTTGCAAGCCATTCAGGATAGTCACAGGGCTCGATGAAGTCCGCTGCCAGTAGTTTGTCGACCTCTTCCTTGATGGCTGCGTTCTTTTCGCTAGAAAAGTTACGCTTCTTTTGCTACCGGCCTTACATCTTCGTTCACATTCAATCGATGCACCATGAATTCCGGATCAATGCCCTGCATCTCATCCGTAGAGAAAGCGAATATGTCGGCATGGCCTCTCAGCAAGGATATCAGGTTTACTTTTACCTCTTCTGTTAAATCGGCCCCGATCTTCACAGTCCTTTCCGGCCTTTTTGGCTCTAGGCTTATTTCCTCCGTTTCTCCTTCTGGGCTAGGTCTCGGCTGGTCTGCTGGCCTTCCCTCGAAATTCTCTATTAACAAGTCCTATTTGGCCTTGTTTTCCAGCCGGCGCTTCTTTCTTTCCGACGGTGGCGTTTCAGCAGGTCGCTTATGGTCAGAGTGTCTGAGAGCCGTCCGATAGCATGACCTTGCCGATTCCTGGTTTCCTCGGAGTTTCTCGGGGTTGCCGTCATTTGAGGTATAGACCATTGTGAGGTGGTAAGTTGAAACGACGGCTTGAGCATCATGGATCAGAGGTCGTCCTAGGATGGCGTTGTACGCTGCCGGTACTTTGACCACTAGGAACTCTACTAGCAGGTCTCTGGAGTGAGCCCCCTCCCCCAGTTTCACAGCCAGCTTAATGGTTCCCTCTGGAACTATAGAGGCGCCTGTGAAACCGATAACTGGGTACGAGACCGGCTTTAGACTTGCGGCTTCAAAGCCCATTTTTTCGAACGTCTCTTTATACAGTATATTGTCAGAACTTCCCCCGTCCACCAGCACGCGATGAACCATTGCGGTTGATATATGCAGTGATATTACCAGGGGGTCGTCATGGGGTAGACAATTCCCCCGGCATCCTCCTTCGTAAAAACCATGGATGGCATGGCTGGAGGTGCCGGCCACTTTCCTGCGTTGTTGAAGTTTACTTGGTGCCTAACTTCCTTCAAACTGGCTTTGGCACCATGTATGCTCCCTCCTCTTATCGGTCCACCTGATATGACATGGATTTCAGTGATCCTGTCATTGGCTGGCCATCTATTTCCAATTTTCATCCTCTTG